>NC_091749.1:66100-68600 GCF_043380555.1 Nothobranchius furzeri
ACCCTAACCCCCTAACCCTAACCCTAACCCTAACCCTAACCTAACCCTAACCTACTAATACCCTACTAACCCTAACCCTAACCCTAACCCTAACCCTAACCCTAACCCTAACCCTAACCCTAACCCTAACCCTAACCCTAACCCTAACCCTAACCCTAACCCTAACCCTAACCCTAACCCTAACCCTAACCCTAACCCTAACCCTAACCCTAACCCTAACCCTAACCCTAACCCTAACCCTAACCCTAACCCTAACCCTAACCCTAACCCTAACCCTAACCCTAACCCTAACCCTAACCCTAACCCTAACCCTAACCCTAACCCTAACCCTAACCCTAACCCTAACCTAACCCTAACCCTAACCCTAACCCTAACCCTAACCCTAACCCTAACCCTAACCCTAACCCTAACCCTAACCCTAACCCTAACCCTAACCCTAACCCTAACCCTAACCCTAACCCTAACCCTAACCCTAACCCTAACCCTAACCCTAACCCTAACCCTAACCCTAACCCTAACCCTAACCCTAACCCTAACCCTAACCCTAACCCTAACCCTAACCCTAACCCTAACCCTAACCCTAACCCTAACCCTAACCCTAACCCTAACCCTAACCCTAACCCTAACCCTAACCCTAACCCTAACCCTAACCCTAACCCTAACCCTAACCCTAACCCTAACCCTAACCCTAACCCTAACCCTAACCCTAACCCTAACCCTAACCTAACCCTAACCCTAACCCTAACCCTA
Source organism: Nothobranchius furzeri (assembly GCF_043380555.1). NCBI lineage: Eukaryota > Metazoa > Chordata > Actinopteri > Cyprinodontiformes > Nothobranchiidae > Nothobranchius > Nothobranchius furzeri. The sequence continues at coordinate 66,851 of NC_091749.1, forward strand.
ACCCTAACCCTAACCCTAACCCTAACCCTAACCCTAACCCTAACCCTAACCCTAACCCTAACCCTAACCCTAACCCTAACCCTAACCCTAACCCTAACCCTAACCCTAACCCTAACCCTAACCCTAACCCTAACCCTAACCCTAACCCTAACCCTAACCCTAACCCTAACCCTAACCCTAACCCTAACCCTAACCCTAACCCTAACCCTAACCCTAACCCTAACCCTAACCCTAACCCTAACCCTAACCCTAACCCTAACCCTAACCCTAACCCTAACCCTAACCCTAACCCTAACCCTAACCCTAACCCTAACCCTAACCCTAACCCTAACCCTAACCCTAACCCTAACCCTAACCCTAACCCTAACCCTAACCTAACCCTAACCCTAACCCTAACCCTAACCCTAACCCTAACCCTAACCCTAACCCGAACCCTAACCCTAACCCTAACCCTAACCCTAACCCTAACCCTAACCCTAACCCTAACCCTAACCCTAACCCTAACCCTAACCCTAACCCTAACCCTAACCCTAACCCTAACCCTAACCCTAACCCTAACCCTAACCCTAACCCTAACCTAACCCTAACCCTAACCCTAACCCTAACCCTAACCCTAACCCTAACCCTAACCCTAACCCTAACCCTAACCCTAACCCTAACCCTAACCCTAACCCTAACCCTAACCCTAACCCTAACCCTAACCCTAACCCTAACCCTAACCTAACCCTAACCCTAACCCTAACCCTAACCCTAACCCTAACCCTAACCCTAACCTAACCCTAACCCTAACCCTAACCCTAACCCTAACCCTAACCCTAACCCTAACCCTAACCCTAACCCTAACCCTAACCCTAACCCTAACCCTAACCCTAACCCTAACCCTAACCCTAACCCTAACCCTAACCCTAACCCTAACCCTAACCCTAACCCTAACCCTAACCCTAACCCTAACCCTAACCCTAACCCTAACCCTAACCCTAACCCTAACCTAACCCTAACCCTAACCCTAACCCTAACCCTAACCCTAACCCTAACCCTAACCCTAACCCTAACCCTAACCCTAACCCTAACCCTAACCCTAACCCTAACCCTAACCCTAACCCTAACCCTAACCCTAACCCTAACCCTAACCCTAACCCTAACCCTAACCCTAACCCTAACCCTAACCCTAACCCTAACCCTAACCCTAACCCTAACCCTAACCCTAACCCTAACCCTAACCCTAACCCTAACCCTAACCCTAACCCTAACCCTAACCCGAACCCTAACCCTAACCCTAACCCTAACCCTAACCCTAACCTAACCCTAACCCTAACCCTAACCCTAACCCTAACCCTAACCCTAACCCTAACCCTAACCCTAACCCTAACCCTAACCCTAACCCTAACCCTAACCCTAACCCTAACCCTAAACCCTAACCCTAACCCTAACCCTAACCCTAACCCTAACCCTAACCCTAACCCTAACCCTAACCCTAACCCTAACCCTAACCCTAACCCTAACCCTAACCCTAACCCTAACCCTAACCCTAACCCTAACCCTAACCCTAACCCTAACCTAACCCTAACCCTAACCCTAACCTACCCTAACCCTAACCCTAACCCTAACCCTAACCCTAACCCTAACCCTAACCCTAACCCTAACCCTAACCCTAACCCTAACCCTAACCCTAACCCTAACCCTAACCCTAACCCTAACCCTAACCCTAACCCTAACCCTAACCCTAACCCTAACCCTAACCCTAACCCTA
>NC_091749.1:803600-816100 GCF_043380555.1 Nothobranchius furzeri
AGTACCTAGTTTCATCATCAATCAAATACTAAAGGGTAAATAATTTAGATAATTTTTATGGAATATTACATTTTATTGAATACATTTATATTCTATTGACAATTTATTAAAAGTAACCACTTACAAATCGTTACATGGTCCAGTCAGTTCCAGTCCAGTCCATTCCTGTACAGTTAAGTTCGGTCCAGACCTTTCCAGTTGTCTTCAGTCCGGTCCTTTCCAGTGAAGTCAAATCCATTCCAGTTCTTTTCAGTCAAGTCGGGTCCAGTCCAGTCCTGTCCGGTCCTTCCCAGTCAATTCAAGTTTATTTATATAGCGCCAAATCACGACAAGAGTCGTCTCAAGGCACTTCACATAATAAAAATTCCAATTCAGGTCACTTCATTAAGCCAATCAGAAATAATTTTTCCTATATAAGGAACCCAGCAAATTGCATCAAGTCACTATTGACTTGATGCACCCCTCCCCTTCCTCATACACACACGGTGCACCTGAACCCTCTCAGTCACTATTGACACTAGTCTAGTCAAGTTTACATATGGACATCACCCCGCTTCTCCTCCAGCTTCACTGGCTGCCAGTCACCTTCAGGGTTCATTTCAAGATCCTGGTTCTGGTCTATAGGGCCTTACATGGACAAGCACCATCTTACATTGGTGATCTTCTTAGTCCCTACACCCCCAGCAGGTCCCTGAGGTCCAGTGATCAAAGCCTACTGGTTGTGCAGCACCAGGCTAAAGGTCAAAGGTGACAGATCATCTGCTGCTGTGGCCCCCAGACTCAGTGGACTCAGTGGTCTCCTTTAAACTCACCTATTCAGGCTTTGATGGGACCCCCTCATCACCCCCTCTCCTTATTCTGCTCTTTTTACCAACTCTGCCTGTGCTGGGATCTACTGGTTTCTCTAGTTCCCTTTGCTTACATTTTTAGTCACATTTTCTCTCACTTTAACCATATTTTTACTGGTTCTGTGAGCTACACATTTAACCATTAGGGTTAGGGTTAACCAAGGTTTCTAAAATCTGTGTGAATCTGATGGTTTTGTCACCTGTTGGGTATGTGCTCCGCCCGGCGCTTGGGTAGTATGGTGACAGGACTTCTGACTGATCCAGACACATTTCCTCTGGTCAGCTTGGTTCTAGAGGCTGACTGAGTGATGGTATGAATGCTGTTACCACGAAGAACTGGAGACTGAAAGTTTGTGATGCTGCCATTTCTCCGAGGAGAAGGAGAGTGGATGGAGGCCTCCTTGCTTGTGAGGTCACTTTCCTGCTGATCTGGCTTAGTCTCTGATGCAGCCTCTGGAGCCTGCAACCTTGCTGTAGGTTCAACATCACACAGTCATGAGAAAGAAAGTAGTTATAGGACATGCTGCAAAGCTCCAAATATACCTGCTGCCAGCTGGTAGACTTTCTTCTTGTCCTCAGTCCGCTCCTGACGAGTAAAACAAAATAAAATCCATCAATAGAAACATAAATCATCCTGGTCCACATTTGATTATGGAAGAAGATTGACATTGATTGTGTATGTCTTCTGAATGTTTCAGTGTTTCATATCCCCATTGCTCAAGTCACATTCCATTTCTTCAAAAGTGTCTGTAGAACTGACGCAGACTATTTTTGGGTGGCAGGTTTAGAGTTTAAGTGCATGCGTTGTGAGGAACTAATGAAATAGCCTAAGCTTAGTAGGCACAGCAGCTAGGACCTTGCCCAGTTTTTCAGGACTAGACAGAAGTCAGCACCAGCATCAACCTCCTAGTAACTAACACCTACCTAATGTATCCATCCATCCATTTTCAACTGCTTATACAGAGTTGGGTTGTTGGGGCAGCAGCCTAAGCCGAGAGGCCCAGACTTCCCTCTCCCCAGCTACTTGGGCCAGCTCCTCTGGGGGGATCCCAAGGCATTCCCTGGCCAGCTGAGAGACATGGTCCCTCCAGGGAGGCGTCCAGGAGGCATCCTGACCAGATTCTCAAGCCTATTCAACTGGTTCCTCTAAATGTGAAGGAACAGCAGGTCTACTCTGAGCCCCTTCCAGATGACCAAGCTTCTCACTCTGTCTCTAAGGGAGAGCCCAGCCACCCTGCGTAGAAAATTCATTTTGGCCGTTTGTATCCATGATCTTGTTCTTTCGGTCACTACCCAAAGCTCGTGACCATAGCTGAGGGTAGGAACGTAGATTGACCGGTAAATCAGCTCTCTCTTCACCACGACAGACCAGTACAACGCCCACATCACTGCAGACGCAGCACCAATCCGCCTTTCGATCTTGTGCTCCATCTTTCCCTCACTCGTGAACAAGACCCCGAGATACTGAAACTCCCCCTCTTGAGGCAGGACCTCATCCCTGACATGGAGTAGGCATTCTACCCTTTTCTAGTCATTACCATGGTCTCACATTTAGAGGAGCTGATTCTCATCCCAGCTGCTTCACAATCGGTTGCGAACCACTTCAATGAGAGCCGAAGATCACGTTCTGATGAAGCCAACAGGACCACATCATCTGCAAAAGGCAAAGACCTGATCCTCAGGCCACTAAAACAGATCCCCTCAACACCTTGGCTGTGCCTAGAAATCCCCCCCCCCCCCCCCCCCCCCCCCAGGACTCCTCAGGGGACGCGGTCGAATGCCTTCTCCAAATCCACAAAACACATGTAGACCAGGCACCCTCCAGGACCCTTAAGGGTATAGAGCAGGTCCAGTGTTTCACGGCCAGGACGACAACTACATTGTTTCCCCCTGAATCCGAGGTTTGACAATCCGATGGACCCTCCTCTCCAGAACCCTGGAATAGACCTTACCAGGGAGGCTCAGGAGTGTGATCCCCCTGTAATTGGAACACACCCCGCGGTCCCCCTTTTTAAATAGGAGGACCACCACCCCGGTCTGCCAGTCCAGTCGAACTGCCCCAGATATCCATGCGATATCGCAGATTTGCGTCAGCCCACACAGCTCTATGACATCCAGAGCCTTAAAGAACTCTGGGTGGATCTCATCCACCCCCGGGGCCTTGCCATTGAGGAGCTTTTGGACAACCTCATTGACCTCAGCACCAGAGTATGGAGAGCCCAACCCAAAGTCCTGGACTCTGCTCCCTCACTGGAAGACGTGCCAGTGGGACTGAGGTCTTGGAAGTATTCTGCCCACCGATCCACAATGTCCCAAGTATAAAAAGTGTTGGGACCATAACAAGCACAGCCTCTATCCGTTTACCATACCAGTGTATTTTCTGCTCAGTTAAGGCACCCCAAATTATCTTCTTGTCATGAGCAGGGTTCCTTTTTAAGGGCAGGAGAGCCGGTAATTTACCCACATTTATCCTTCCACAAAAGGGGATACGATTAGAATGAGCCAGTTCATAAATTATACTTATGTCCAATATTTATTCATGTGCAGCCTTTGAGCATATACAGTGCTCCAGCCATGAAGTAGAGTGCCATGTTTCGCTAATGTAAATGTAGCTGTCCTTCAGCAATAGCAGCTCACTAGAAAGGATCAGCCTATTGTCTTGACAAAACTGTTTTTCGATAGTTGCCGAAAAAGAGCTTGTCGTTGGAGACATTAGCATTCATGTCCCCCATAATTAAAAGACAGGTTGATGGGGAGACTTAAATATGAGGCTACTTAGATCTTCATCTTCGTTAAATTGACTTTCATAAGGTGCAAAAATCTTCAATATAACAATTGTCTTACCTCCCCGTATAAACTCCAGACCTCTAGCCCAGTCAGCCTCCAACCTGATTACCCTGACCAGCTGGTCAATCTTTATGTGCCAAATAACAGCCACACCCCTGGGAATACTGTCCCTCACCAACCTTGTGCAATAGTCGGTGGTGGATTCCCGTAAAGGTCACTGAGTAGAGAGTTCAGATTCCCTAAACTTTGCTTGGCTAGAAATGTCTCCTGGACACACAGAATGTCACACTTGTCCAATAATTTGTCCTCCACAAACCGATGTGATTTATCTGGCTCTGAGTGACCCACTTGTAAGCCTCGCATGTTATATGACCCCAAACACTTGTTCATTAAATCCGTGTAATATTGCCTACAACCAGCACAATGCTCTAGGCGGTGCACTGGTCCTCCATGTCAGCTCCGCACCAGGTACTTTGCTAGGACGTCGCCGGTGCGGCTCAAAAAAGCGGTGGACATACGTCTCCGCTAGCCAAAGTTGTGGGTCATTCGTGTCAGAAACCTCTCCGCACACCACACTGACCTGAAACGAGCCTAATCTGCTGCTGCTGGATGAGATCTTCCGACAGGTGACACGCCTCCACAGACGCTCTGACAGGTATGAAGCGAGTGTGCTTTCTTCCAGATTTGGTTTTAATCTCTGGGATGTAGTCCTCAACACTGGTACCAATTATCTCGAGGATCTTACTTCCTCTGCTGAGCCTTGTTGGGGTGTGATGCCATTAATCAATTTCCCTCTGGGATTAATAAAGTATTTTTGAATTGAATTTGAGTTGAGTTGAACTGAATTGAATTCCCTCTCCTTTGCTCTACGCACTGCACTAGGAAGCTGCTTTTTTCACCACAGTACTCAAAGATGGGGCTAGAGGCAGCTCATCCTCTGCTCCGCCCCAGGCCCGGACACTGCCCAGCGTCACGTTTGCTTCACCAAAGACTGGAGCCAGTACCTCCAAACCCCCAGAATGCTTAGTGGGTACCCCTAGCTATCAACCTGCAGTCCACGGCTGCCACGGTTGCACCGAGGTCACCATATGCTCTTCCCTGGGACTCCACCGCACCTCTCAGACTCACCATCTCCCCGTTAAATGGTAATGATAAATGACCCGCTCTTGAATAGCGCCTTTCAGAGTAAGAGGACTCCAAAGCGCACTACAGTGTATCATTCATCCATTCACACACACATTCACACACTGATGGTGATGAGCTACGATGTAGCCCCAGCTGCCCTGGGGCGCACGGCCGTTCAGCTGCTCCGTCTGGCTGAGTCATGCTGACGCATCCATTTTGCCGGACGCCACAGTTAGCAGCTCATCCCAGTAGTAAGAAACAAATCTGGGGTGTTTTCACCACACTATTACAGCACACTCATTAAAGAGCAAGTCACCCCCAAATAAACTTTTTTTTGCTGATAAACTAAATAAACGAGTGTCTAATCGTGCTGCAGACACGTGTCGTCAATAATTTGGCACTTCAGTGCATCTTAGTTCAAATTTAAATATTCTGCCTAAAACTGGCAGTGTTGTGCCGTTGTCAGGTAAAAACTCTGCACTGTATTTTAATTTATATCTGCCACCGCTATTGGCTAAGAGGTATGCTATGATGTAAACTGGTACATTATGATGTCACAATGCTGTCATGAGCCTGAGTGTGTGTGTATTTGTTAGCAGCTCCGCCCTCTCGGTCTGCCAGGCAACAGCCTGTGTTGCATTTTTCAAACATGAAGTGGGAGTGGTTAGACTCTGGTAGGGGGTGACTTGCTCTTTAAGGACTTTCAGGTAGACTTTAACATTATTGGCATCTTTTTGTTGGCCTTTATGCCGGATGTAGCGCTCGGAGGAGCTGCACAGTTCAAACAGTAATCGTTTGGACTCCTCAATCCATTCCAATAAGGAAATGTTGGTGACCAACAGAACCATTTCATCCTTTGTGAGAGTTAGCTTGTTGACGGTGATAAAACTAAGAATTTCATCTTCTACAATGGCTTTCCCCTCAGCTGTCTAATATATGAGGACCTCAGATTTTCCCTGAGCTCCAGCAGAACGCACAGCCACACTCAGCACCATCTTAGTATTGTGTGTGTGTGTGTGTGTGTGTGTGTGTGTGTGTGTGTGTGTGTGTGTGTGTGTGTGTGTGTGATTTAACAAAAGTTAATCTATCAGTACTCATACACGTTATAATGAGATTATTAGTAATGTTTAACATCCACGTCCCTTGAGTGTTAAAACATTCTCATTCACACAGAGTTAACTATCTTTGTATCTGAATGACGGAGGGACTTCTGAGGTACATTTTGATAAAGCCCTCAGACGTGCCAGATTCTGATTTGCCAAATTTATAAACAATGTTGGGCAAGTTACTTCAAAACTGTAATGCATTATGTATTACTTGTTACCCTCATTTTAAAGTAATTCATTACATTACAATATTACTGATTTTAAAATGTAAGGTATTCCACTACTTTTGCATTACTCTAAGTTACTTTCACCAAAACAACTTCAATATGAATCTGGTAATCTGACGCTCAGTGAGCTCATTGTCACGTTTTGACGCGAGGCAGGAGTGGATATGAAGTAAAAATCCTTTTATTGTAGGATGAACAAAATTAAATCCAAAAAAAGGCAGGGAGCCAAAATCCAAAAATCCAGAACATGAGAACCAAAGCCCACTTAGAGCACGGACTGGGGACGGGACAGGAAGCTCACACAGAGCACCAAAACAACGCTGAACAAACAACAATGGACCGACAAGACACTGAGACAAGACAGGGCTTAAATACACTGGGGCATGATGGGAGGCAGATGAGCTGCAGGTGTGTGGGGAGAGGACCAGGTGAAAGCAATACTTAATCAGGGAGGGAACTCACATGACCTAAGAAAAAAACTAAAAACAAGAAAAGCAACCACATAACTAATATTCTAAAGGGAAGGAGAACTACAAAGACCGGTGGGACAAAACGTATTAAAGAGACTAATAAAATGAAACTATAAACACTGCAGAGGGAGTGACTGGAGAAGACTAAAGGAACACTGGAGACACATAAATGAGACGCAGACAAAGGACACATGAGGGCGCTATGAAACACAAAAGGAGAACCTGGAGTGGGAACTGGAGGGGCTGGGGAACAAAGGGACACAGAACATGACACTCATGACATATGTGTGGAAGGTGGTGTGGTGGCTGAGCTAGGATTGCTGTTAAAACAGTCAGATATAATAACGGTGCTTTAAAATTATTGTTTATTAAATAAAAACAACAACAATCTGTACTCTCAGCACGCTGCCACCTTATATTAACTGAGCAGGGAGTGAGGTGGTGGGGGCTCCAAGCCTATATTTGCCTTGGTCCTCAAATGCCTTGATACGGCCCTGGATGTGGGACTGACTTCTGGGGTGATCTGATTCTATCACATGTATAAATATTAAATGCTTATATATTATTGCTTTTCACTGGTAAACATGTGTATTGGGGATAAATCTACCTACTTTTTTCTTTTCAAGCACTTTGTTTTGTTTTCTTGATTTTATTTAAATAATTTCCGGCCCTTTCTCTCTCTAACCTTCCTGCATGCTGCATGTTTTCTCCGTCCTCCAGAAAAACTGTAAACTAGATTTCCTACTTTCTAACTAATCAGCCAACGGGATCTACCGAACACAATAAATAAATAAATAAGCCTAATATGCGCTGCACTCCGGCAGCAATGAGCTGAAATCACCGGGGCACAGATTATGAATCAGCTGAAAAGAAACATGAAGTACCAAAGAATATGGGCTGACAATCGTAAACGAATGACTTTGTTTTGGTGGAGCGATTTTGTGAATATAACAGCGGCCGTACGCAGGACGCAGCTGGAGTATTTGAGCCATCACCGCTGCGTCCTCTCTGCTCATAGAATGCCCGCAAAGCTGAGTCCATAAATGACGTCATATATGTTGATACTGGATCTTTTTTCAGGCTTCCCGCAATTTGAATTTTTAGGAAACCCACATCTAGATTCTGTGTTTAAAAATGCGTTTTAATTACCGCGTTACTGACAATTGTACCGAGTAAATATTACCAATTTCTTTCCCTGTAACGTCTTACATTACCACATTACAGCAAATAGCAATGCAATACAGTAGGGATGGGTACCGAATTCGGTACTTTTTAAGGCACCGACCGAATTCCATAGTACCGACTGAGCACCGATTCACGTCATTTCAAACGGTGCCTCGTTTCGGTACCCGTCCTTCATAACAAGAACTTGCCTAGACAGCTGCGCAAGAGCGTTATGCCGTTGGTCGCTGCGAGCGAGTTGTAAACAGAGCAGCATGGTAGAAAGAACGCACGCTAACGCTTGGGTCCACTTCACTAAATGTGATGGGTAACTGGGTGATGATGAAACCAGCGACAACGATCTAAGTGAGACATCCTCATCTTAATCTGCTCCGGTAGGTAAATAAAATGTTTAAGATAACGTTAGCTTGATATGTTAGCTTCCGTTCCGCTAATGGTGCGTTCGCTTTCTCCTCGGAACTCCGAATTTCCGACTAGAAGAACATGAACGCGCTCTAAAGTTTGGCTTCACTTTACTAAACGCGACGGGTGATTGGGTGAAGATGAAACCAGCGACAACGATCTAAGTGTGAGGCATCATCGTTTTAATCTGCTCCAGCAGCTAAATAAACTGTTTAAGATAACGTTAGCTTGATATGTTAGCTTCCATTGCCACCATTGTTATCAGCTAATGGTGCGTTCGCTTTCTCCTCGGAAATTCTAACTTCCCAGTGGGAAAAATCAATTGAAAAAGGACGGCAAAAGGAATGAAGATACACAGTAAATTTAGTTCACAGTAAAGATGTTTGCTTCAGTTTAATTATCAGCTTATAAAACTACAAGGACGATGTTAAAATACAAACAGTTGTATGTTATTTATCGTGATATTGATCAAATATTGTTATATATTGAGAAAAATATATATTCAATTATAAAAGAGAATTAAAATAATAAACACTCAAAAGTATTGAAAATTGGTACCGTTAAGTACCGGTATCGATTCCTAGGTACCGGGAATTAGTACCGAATAGACTCAAATGTCAAAGGTACCCATCCCTACATTACAGTAATTAATTACTTTTGAACCGCATTACTCCCGACACTCTTTATAAACAATATGTTTTAATAAAACAGGAATTGTTTCCTGATCCGGCCAGTTTCCAGCTGAAGAACCATCTTGAAACCATCTTGTCTTTTGACATGGAGTCAGAAAGCCTCTCTGCGACGCTGTGGGAGACACAACGGCTCTTTTAAGAGCCGCTCAACCCCTCAGACATCTAACCTGCAGGCCCTGGTTGCATCTCATGGTCAGTGAAAGCTGAATTCAAAGTGGGCTACGAGTCTTTGGGTTCTCGCGGTCTCAATGTCCGGTGACTCACCACTCGGACCGCCCTTCCTCCGGGCCGACGGGAGCGACACGTACAAAAAGGGTATCGTAGGCTGGACGCAGGCGTCGGATGGATTTTATGAATAAGTTTCTGGTTTACCAAACATACAGCCCCATTCATGTCACAACCCAGACTCCACAAATTCTCTCAGATACCTAAGAACGGTTTTGGTACAACATCTATCTTCCATTCCAGCATTCCACACATCACATCACTTCATATCCATTACATCTACTACATACATCACATATCATTCATACTTGTCATGTATAATCGTTAGTTTAGGAAAAATAAATAAATTCATTTTTATAAACTATATACTGACTCTGTCTGAATTAATGTGAAGTGTGTCTATGGTCCCTGAATAAGTGAAAGTAACTATAATCTCCTGATTAAACATTCAAAGATCGATCAGATGTATATTTCATATTCATATGGAATCGTCACATCTTACTGGTCATCTGTTACATATGTAGTAACGTAGCAGTGTTTCTCGACCCTGGTCCTCAGGGCACGCTGTCCAGCATGTTTTCCATGTTACCCTTTTAAACATCAGTGTTTCCCTGGGATTAACAGGCATCTGCAGCACTTGATGTCCTCCTGAGGAGCCAATGTAAATCAGGTGTGCTGAAGCAGTGACATGGAAATCATTCAGGTCAGTGTGCCCTGAGGACCAGGGTTGGGAAACGCTTATAGACAAACCTTACATACACGAGCACGTTTTTGCACGCAGGTGCTCATATGGTGCCCTCACAAGTATGGACTTTTAACACACACAACAAATGTAAACTTTTCTCATGACTTTAATTTCAATGTAATGATTTTTTACTTATTTATTAGCCCTTTATTTACAAAATGTGCTGTCCTCAGACAGCGGGGTTTTGATCTGGATAACTGATAGTGAAAAAGACTTTTTTTCAATAAAGTACTCACACATTAAATAATAGAGGGAAAAATACTTCAAAACTAAAACCAGTGATTATTCCTCAATATTTACTGTTATTTTACAGTCTGTCAAAATGGTCCCACATTTATGTCAACACCGTCAGACTAGGGCGACCGATCCCGACTTGCCAAATGTAGGAAGTGAAGTTCCAATGAAAAACAAACAAACAAACGTGAATTCTGCCTTTTAGCCCTAACATCACTGTTACATATACATTATACGTTACATATACATCTATATCATCAAAAGAATTCCCACGTGAATGGAAGAGTCAATGACATATACAGTCATACACAAACACAGTCACACACTCCCTCTCTCATGCTCCCCATACACACCCTATTCACTCTGGTCCCGGTACTGCTGCACATGGGGTACAACCATCACCGGTTCCCAGAGTTTGACCCTTTCTGCTGGGGTGCTGATGAGCAGGCTCCCCCACCCAACGCTGAGCACAGCAACCCACCACCCCAGACCCCAACCAGACGGCCAGATCTCCCTCCTAGCCTCCAGCCCCAGGAAGCCAAGCAACAACAGAGGTGTGCTAAAACCTGAAATGTGATTTTCAACAAACTCACCGTCTGAAGCTGCATCCTCAGCTGGTTGTTGGTGAATTTGAGGGATCTGGCTATGGCTTGGAGGTAATAGATCAGCATGCTGAAACACACAGAGACCATCCTTAACTTAGAACTTGTTAGGAAAAACCCTGACCTAATCATCAAGCAGAGTTCACTAACCCTTGGTACTCTTTTATGTTTGGGTGTTTTCAGAAAACTCCTTTCTGCTCGAGGTGTTTTGCTCCATTAGTTGAAGCCAAACTAGTCAGACGGGGGGTTTCACGCTATTTGTTTTCTGAGGCCAAGGAGGGTGTTTGTGGAATTTGTGGGTGTGTATGTTCACATAACAGCTCTTCACAAGCTTCGGCTCTTGGTGAGAGGAAACTGGCCCTTGTCTGGTGTGTTTGATTCTCACCCTCTGCAAAGTATGTGTCTGTTTGTCTGTTTAAAGGTTGTTTACAGTTGACCAAATGATGAATCTAATCCCTCTGTGTGTGTTCTGACTTTCTTTGAGGTAATATAAGAACAATAGTAGAAATTACCCAAGAGAACTAACAAACAAATCTTCAACACAGGCTGGTGCCTATCTCCAGCGGTCAATGGGCAATCAGGCGGGGTACAGGTGCTGGCCAGTAAATTAGAATATCATCAAAAGGTTGAAAATATTTCAGTAATTCCATTCAAAACGTGAAACTTGTACATTATATTCATGCAATGCACACAGACCAATGTATTTCCAATGTTAATTACATTTAAATTTGATATTCATAAGTGACAACTAATGAAAACTCCAAATTTGGTATCTCAAAAAATTAGAATATTCTGAAAAGGCTGAATATAGAAGACACCTGCTGCCACTCTAATCAGCTGATTTACTCAAAACACCTGCAAAGGCCTTTAAAAGGTCCCTCAGTCTTGTTTTGAAGGCACCACAATCATGGGGAAGACTTCTGACTTAACAGCTGTCCAAAAGACAATCATTGACACCTTGCACAAGGAGGGCAAGACACAAAAGGTGATTGCTAAAGAAGCTGGCTGTTCGCAGAGCTCTGTGTCCAAGCACATTAACAGACAGGCGAAGGGACGGAAAAAATGTGGTAGAAAAAAGTGTACAAGCTCTAGGGATAACCGCACCCTGCAGAGAATTGTGACGACAAACCCATTCAAAAATGTGGGGGAGATCCACAAAGAGTGGACTGCAGCTGGAGTCAGCGCTTCAAGAACCACCACGAGGAGACTCATGAAAGACATGGGATTCAGGTGTCGCATTCCGTGTGTCAAGCCACTCTTGAACATGAAACAGCGCAAGAAGCGTCTCGCCTGGGCCAAGGACAAAAAGGACTGGACTGATGCTGAGTGGTCCAAAGTTATGTTTTCTGATGAAAGCAAGTTCTGCATTTCCTTTGGAAATCAAGGACCCAGAGTCTGGAGGAAGAGCGGAGAAGCACAGAATCCACGTTGCATGAGGTCCAGTGTAAAGTTTCCACCGTCAGTGATGGTGTGGGGTGCCATGTCATCTGCCGGTGTTGGCCCACTCTGTTTCCTGAGGTCCAGGGTCAATGCAGCCGTCTACCAGGAAGTTTTAGAGCACTTCATGCTTCCTGCTGCTGACCAACTTTATGGGGATGCAGACTTCACCTTTCAACAGGACTTGGCACCTGCACACAGTGCCAAAACCACCAGCACCTGGTTCAAGGACCATGGTATCCCTGTCCTTGATTGGCCAGCAAACTCGCCTGACCTTAACCCCATAGAAAATCTATGGGGTATTGTGAAGCGGAGGATGCAATACGCTAGACCCAACAATGCAGAGGAGCTGAAGACGACTATCAGAGCAACCTGGGCTCTCATAACACCTGAGCAGTGCCACAGACTGATCGAGTCC
>NC_091749.1:821100-988600 GCF_043380555.1 Nothobranchius furzeri
TCAGGCTGACGCTGATGGTGGCGCGTCACTTCCTTCTCCGTTTATCTGCGGGCAGCAGAGGACGTTGTCGCCCTCTACTGCCCGCTCTCCCCTCTCCGACGATGCAGTCCCATGCGTGGTCCAGCGTGTAAACTCCGTCGTCCCTGTTCATGGTCCCACATCCACGTCTCCTTATCTCTATTGCTTCCTTGATCCATCTTTTGTATTTTTGTTGTTCGGTGGTTATGATCCGTGTGCTGTCCCAGTCCATTATATGGTTTTCTCTTAAGCAAGATGGATCAAGGAAGCAATCGAGATAAGGAGACGTGGATGTGGGACCATGAACAGGGACGACGGAGTTTACACGCTGGACCACGCATGGGACTGCATCGTCGGAGAGGGGAGAGCGGGCAGTAGAGGGCGACAACGTCCTTTGCTGCCCGCAGATAAACGGAGGAGGAAGTGACGCGCCACCATCAGCGTCAGCCTGAAGAAGCCGGCAGCCGTCGGCGAAACTGTAGCTACAAACAGGTAAACAAAACTGTTTCTGTGTTTAAAAAAGAACGAAAGCATGGATTTAGAAAGACACAGCAAGAACACACCTAAGCTACCTATCACTGTTGTTGAACTGTTATAACTAAAGATTTAAACTAAAGATTTGACCTAAAGAGTTTAACTAAAGATTTGAACTAAAGATTTGGACTAAATAGTTTAACTAAATATTTGAACTAAATATTTGAACTAAAGATTTGAACGATAGATTTGAACTAAAGATTTGGACTAAATAGTTTAACTAAATATTTGAACTAAAGATTTGAACGATAGATTTGAACTAAAGATTTGGACTAAATAGTTTAACTAAATATTTGAACTAAATATTTGAACTAAAGATTTGAACGATAGATTTGAACTAAAGATTTGGACTAAATAGTTTAACTAAATATGTGAACTAAAGATTTTGACTAAATAGTTTAACTAAATATTTGAACTAAATATTTGAACTAAAGATTTGAACGATAGATTTGAACTAAAGATTTGGACTAAATAGTTTAACTAAATATTTGAACTAAATATTTGAACTAAAGATTTGAACGATAGATTTGAACTAAAGATTTGGACTAAATAGTTTAACTAAATATTTGAACTAAAGATTTGAACTAAAGATTTGAACGATAGATTTGAACTAAAGATTTGGACTAAATAGTTTAACTAAATATTTGAACTAAAGATTTGAACGATAGATTTGAACTAAAGATTTGGACTAAATAGTTTAACTAAATATGTGAACTAAAGATTTTAACTAAATAGTTTAACTAAATATTTGAACTAAATATTTGAACTAAAGATGTGAACGATAGATTTGGACTAAATAGTTTAACTAAATTTTTGAACTAAATATTTGAACTAAAGATGTGAACGATAGATTTGGACTAAATAGTTTAACTAAATATTTGAACTAAATAATTGAACTAAAGATTTGAACTAAATAGTTTAACTAAATATTTGAACAAAAGATTTGAACTAAATAGTTTAACTAAATATTTGAACTAAAGATTTGGACTAAATAAACTAAATATTTGAACTAAAGATTTTAACTAAATAGTTTAACTAAATATTTGAACTAAATATTTGAACTAAAGATGTGAACGATAGATTTGGACTAAATAGTTTAACTCGATGGATGGATGGATGGATGGATGGAACTAAATATTTGAACTAAAGATTTGAACTAAATAGTTTAACTAAATATTTGAACTAAATATTTGAACTAAAGATTTGAACGATAGATTTGAACTAAAGATTTGGACTAAATAGTTTAACTAAATATTTGAACTAAATATTTGAACGATAGATTTGAACTAAAGATTTGGACTAAATAGTTTAACTAAATATTTGAACTAAAGATTTTAACTAAATAGTTTAACTAAATATTTGAACTAAAGATGTGAACGATAGATTTGGACTAAATAGTTTAACTAAATATTTGAACTAAATATTTGAACTAAAGATGTGAACGATAGATTTGGACTAAATAGTTTAACTAAATATTTGAACTAAATATTTGAACTAAAGATTTGAACTAAATAGTTTAACTAAATATTTGAACTAAAGATTAGAACTAAAGATTTGGACTAAATAAACTAAATATTTGAACTAAAGATTTGAACTAAATAGTTTAACTAAATATTTGAACTAAATATTTGAACTAAAGATGTGAACGATAGATTTGGACTAAATAGTTTAACTCGATGGATGGATGGATGGATGGATGGATGGAACTAAATATTTGAACTAAAGATTTGAACTAAATAGTTTAACTAAATATTTGAACTAAAGATTTGAACTAAAGTTTTGGACTAAATAAACTAAATATTTGAACTAAAGATTTGAACTAAATAGTTTAACTAAAGATTTGAACTAAATATTTGAACTAAAGATTTGAATGATAGATTTGAACTAAAGATTGTTGCAGACAGAAACATTAAACCTGTTTAACACCAGAGCGAGGCGCTCGGCGCCGTTGTCTCCGTCACTGTAAATGAGGGGAAAATGAGTTGATCTGATCATTTTATTACCTTTAACATTGTTTAATGTAAAGTTTTATCCAGTACAAAGTTTAATTACAACAATCCAACGAGACAGAGCCTGGATTTGTATTCAGTTTAAACACGTTTTAAAAGGAGACACGTGTGACGCAGTAAAAATGGGCACCTGCCCAGGCCAATTAGGCTCCACCCACAATGCCGCAGTTGCTGTGGCTCTCAGTGTTTTCTTTCCTCTGGGAAACGGGGAATAACGGCTCTTTGATGGGAAAAGGTTACCGACCCCTGGGTTAGGCATAGTGGAGTCATCAAAATGAATGAAAGTTAGTGGAGGTCCGCACAAACATAAATAAGTGTGTGTGTGTGTGTGTGTGTGTGTGTGTGTGTGTGTGTGTGTGTGTGTGTGTGTGTGTGTGTGTGTGTGTGTGTGTGTGTGTGAAACATCTTACAACAGCAGCAGCAAGGCTGGCAGAACCACTACAGGGCTGGTGATGTAGCTCATCACCTTACTGAACCACACCGGGAAGTCAGCAGCTACTGTCTCTGAGATGATGTCATAAATCTTCTCCTGGCCACTGAAACATATTTCAGACGTGTCAGTCATCACAACCCACCATGCATCAGTAAAACAAAGTACAAGTCAAATCAGAACAACAAATAAAAACAGGTCATCAACAAAAGCACAGTATAAAACATCCAATTCACCAAGTAAAGACCAAGACACAAACATGGGTCTTTAGACAAGATTTAAAAGAGGTGAGAGATGGAGCCTGTCAGATATAAAGAGGAAGTGAGTTCCAGAGTGACGTGGCTGCATACCTAAAAGCCCATTCCTCCTGATTTACATCTCATCTGTAGAGTGGCGAGCAGCAGGTCAGCTTATGGGGGGTGGAGGGGCGAGTAGCTCAGACATATAGGGATGTGCCAGGCCATTAAGCACCTTGAATGTAGAAATCAGGACCTTGAAACACAGCCTACAGGTCACCGGAACCCAGTGAGTAATGTGGCTACGACAGTTAGAGCTGGCCAGGAATCTGGCTGCAGCATTACCTGTAGCCAAGGCCACCTTAAGGCGCGGGCAACCTGGAGCCGTGGCCAGGGGCCTATGATGTTTATGGACCTATGATGTTTAGGGACCTATGATGTTAAGGGACCTATGATGTTTAGGGACCTATGATGTTTATGGACCTATGATGTTAAGGGACCTTTGATGTTTAAGGGCCTATGAAGTTTAAGGGCCTATGATGTTTATGGACCTATGATGTTAAGGGACCTTTGATGTTTAAGGGCCTATGATGTTTAGGGACCTATGATATTTAGGGACCTTTGATGTTTAAGGACCTATGATGTTTATGGACCTATGATGTTAAGGGACCTTTGATGTTTAAGGGCCTATGATGTTTAGGGACCTATGATATTTAGGGACCTATGATGTTTATGGACCTATGATGTTAAGGGACCTTTGATGTTTAAGGGCCTATGATGTTTAGGGACCTATGATATTTAGGGACCTTTGATGTTTAAGGGCCTATGATGTTTATGGACCTATGATGTTAAGGGACCTTTGATGTTTAAGGGCCTATGATGTTTAGGGACCTATGATGTTTAGGGACCTATGATGTTTAGGGACCTTTGATGTTTAAGGGCCTATGATGTTTAGGGACCTATGATGTTTAGGGACCTTTGATGTTTAAGGGCCTATGATGTTTAGGGACCTATGATATTTAGGGGCCTATGATGTTTAGGGACCTATGATGTTTAGGGACCTATGATGTTTAGGGACCTTTGATGTTTAAGGGCCTATGATGTTTAGGGACCTATGATGTTTAGGGACCTTTGATGTTTAAGGGCCTATGATGTTTAGGGACCTATGATGTTTAGGGACCTTTGATGTTTAAGGGCCTATGATGTTTAGGGACCTATGATATTTAGGGGCCTATGATGTTTAGGGACCTATGATGTTTAGGGACCTATGATATTTAGGGACCTTTGATGTTTAAGGGCCTATGATGTTTAGGGACCTATGATGTTTAGGGACCTATGATGTTTGGGGACCTTTGATGTTTAAGGGCCTATGATGTTTAGGGACCTATGATATTTAGGGACCTATGATGTTTAAGGGCCTATGATGTTTATGGACGTATGATGTTAAGGGACCTTTGATGTTTAAGGGCCTATGATGTTTAGGGACCTATGATGTGTAGGGACCTTTGATGTTTAGGGGCCTATGATGTTTAGGGACCTATGATGTTTAGGGACCTATGATGTTTAAGGGCCTATGATGTTTAGGGACCTATGATATTTAGGGGCCTATGATGTTTAGGGACCTATGATGTTTAGGGACCTATGATGTTTAGGGACCTTTGATGTTTAAGGGCCTATGATGTTTAGGGACCTATGATGTTTAGGGACCTTTGATGTTTAAGGGCCTATGATGTTTAGGGACCTATGATATTCAGGGGCCTATGATGTTTAGGGACCTATGATGTTTAGGGACCTATGATATTTAGGGACCTTTGATGTTTAAGGGCCTATGATGTTTAGGGATCTATGATGTTTAGGGACCTATGATGTTTGGGGACCTTTGATGTTTAAGGGCCTATGATGTTTAAGGGCCTATGATGTTTAGGGACCTATGATGTTTAGGGACCTATGATGTTTGGGGACCTTTGATGTTTAAGGGCCTATGATGTTTAAGGGCCTATGATGTTTAGGGACCTATGATGTTTAGGGACCTATGATGTTTGGGGACCTATGATGTTTAATGGCCTATGATGTTTAAGGGCCTATGATGTTTAGGGACCTATGATGTTTGGGGACCTTTGATGTTTAAGGGCCTATGATGTTTAAGGGCCTATGATGTTTAGGGACCTATGATGTTTAGGGACCTATGATATTTAGGGACCGTTGATGTTTAAGGGCCTATGATGTTTAGGGACCTATGATGTTTAGGGACCTATGATGTTTGGGGACCTTTGATGTTTAAGGGCCTATGACGTTTAAGGGCCTATGATGTTTAGGGACCTATGATGTTCAGGGCCCTATGATGTTTGGGGACCTTTGATGTTCAAGGGCCTATGATGTTTAAGGGCCTATGATGTTTAGGGACCTATGATGTTTAGGGACCTATGATATTTAGGGACCTTTGATGTTTAAGGGCCTATGATGTTTAGGGACCTATGATGTTTAGGGACCTATGATGTTTAAGGGCCTATGATGTTTAGGGACCTATGATATTTAGGGACATTTGATGTTTAAGGGCCTATGATGTTTAGGGACCTTTGATGTCTAAGGGCCTATGATGTTTAAGGGTCTATGATTTTTAGGGACCTATGATGTTTAGGGACCTATGATGTTTGGGGACCTTTGATGTTTAAGGGCTTATGATGTTTAAGGGCCCATGATGTTTAGGGACCTATGATGTTTAGGGACCTATGATGTTTGGGGACCTTTGATGTTTAAGGGCCTATGATGTTTAAGGGCCTATGATGTTTAAGGGCCTATGATGTTTAGGGACCTATGATGTTTAGGGAGCTATGATGTTTGGGGACCTATGATGTTTAAGGGCCTATGATTTTTAAGGGCCTATGATGTTTAGGGACCTATGATGTTTGGGGACCTTTGATGTTTAAGGGCCTATGATGTTTAAGGGCCTATGATGTTTAAGGGCCTATGATGTTTATGGACCTATGATGTTAAGGGACCTTTGATGTTTAAGGGCCTATGATGTTTAGGGACCTATGATATTTAGGGACCTTTGATGTTTAAGGGTCTATGATGTTTATGGACCTATGATGTTAAGGGACCTTTGATGTTTAAGGGCCTATGATGTTTAGGGACCTATGATATTTAGGGACCTATGATGTTTGTGGACCTATGGTGTTAAGGGACCTTTGATGTTTAGGGACCTATGATATTTAGGGACCTTTGATGTTTAAGGGCCTATGATGTTTATGGACCTATGATGTTAAGGGACCTTTGATGTTTAAGGGCCTATGATGTTTAGGGACCTATGATGTTTAGGGACCTATGATGTTTAGGGACCTTTGATGTTTAAGGGCCTATGATGTTTAGGGACCTATGATGTTTAGGGACCTTTGATGTTTAAGGGCCTATGATGTTTAGGGACCTATGATATTTAGGGGCCTATGATGTTTAGGGACCTATGATGTTTAGGGACCTATGATGTTTAGGGACCTATGATGTTTAGGGACCTATGATGTTTAGGGACCTTTGATGTTTAAGGGCCTATGATGTTTAGGGACCTATGATGTTTAGGGACCTTTGATGTTTAAGGGCCTATGATGTTTAGGGACCTATGATGTTTAGGGACCTTTGATGTTTAAGGGCCTATGATGTTTAGGGACCTATGATATTTAGGGGCCTATGATGTTTAGGGACCTATGATGTTTAGGGACCTATGATATTTATGGACCTTTGATGTTTAAGGGACTATGATGTTTAGGGACCTTTGATGTTTAAGGGCCTATGATGTTTAGGGACCTATGATATTTAGGGGCCTATGATGTTTAGGGACCTATGATGTTTAGGGACCTATGATATTTATGGACCTTTGATGTTTAAGGGCCTATGATGTTTATGGACCTATGATGTTTAGGGACCTATGATGTTTGGGGACCTTTGATGTTTAAGGGCCTATGATGTTTAGGGACCTATGATATTTAGGGACCTTTGATGTTTAGGGACCTTTGATGTTTAAGGGCCTATGATGTTTAGGGACCTATGATGTTTAGGGACCTTTGATGTTTAAGGGCCTATGATATTTAGGGACCTATGATGTTTAGGGACCTATGATGTTTAAGGGCCTATGATGTTTATGGACGTATGATGTTAAGGGACCTTTGATGTTTAAGGGCCTATGATGTTTAGGGACCTATGATGTTTAGGGACCTTTGATGTTTAAGTGCCTATGATGTTTAGGGACCTATGATGTTTAGGGACCTTTGATGTTTAAGGGCCTATGATGTTTAGGGACCTATGATATTTAGGGGCCTATGATGTTTAGGGACCTATGATGTTTAGGGACCTATGATGTTTAGGGACCTTTGATGTTTAAGGGCCTATGATGTTTAGGGACCTATGATGTTTAGGGACCTTTGATGTTTAAGGGCCTATGATGTTTAGGGACCTATGATATTTAGGGGCCTATGATGTTTAGGGACCTATGATGTTTCGGGACCTATGATATTTAGGGACCTTTGATGTTTAAGGGCCTATGATGTTTAGGGATCTATGATGTTTAGGGACATATGATGTTTGGGGACCTTTGATGTTTAAGGGCCTATGATGTTTAGGGACCTATGATGTTTAGGGACCTATGATGTTTGGGGACCTTTGATGTTTAAGGGCCTATGATGTTTAAGGGCCTATGATGTTTAGGGACCTATGATGTTTAGGGACCTATGATGTTTGGGGACCTTTTATGTTTAAGGTCCTATGATGTTTAAGGGCCTATGATGTTTAAGGGCCTATGATGTTTAAGGGCCTATGATGTTTAGGGACCTATGATGTTTGGGGACCTTTGATGTTTAAGGGCCTATGATGTTTAGGGACCTATGATATTTAGGGGCCTATGATGTTTAGGGACCTATGATGTTTAGGGACCTATGATATTTAGGGACCTTTGATGTTTAAGGGCCTATGATGTTAAGGGATCTATGATGTTTAGGGACCTATGATGTTTGGGGACCTTTGATGTTTAAGGGCCTATGATGTTTAAGGGCCTATGATGTTTAGGGACCTATGATGTTTGGGGACCTTTGATGTTTAAGGGCCTATGATGTTTAAGGGCCTATGATGTTTAAGGGCCTATGATGTTTAGGGACCTATGATGTTTAGGGACCTATGATGTTTGGGGACCTTTGATGTTTAAGGGCCTATGATGTTTAAGGGCCTATGATGTTTAGGGACCTATGATGTTTAGGGACCTATGATGTTTGGGGACCTATGATGTTTAAGGGCCTATGATGTTTAAGGGCCTATGATGTTTAGGGACCTATGATGTTTGGGGACATTTGATGTTTAAGGGCCTATGATGTTTAAGGGCCTATGATGTTTAGGGACCTATGATGTTTAGGGACCTATGATATTTAGGGAGCTTTGATGTTTAAGGGCCTATGATGTTTAGGGACCTATGATGTTTAGGGACCTATGATGTTTGGGGACCTTTGATGTTTAAGGGCCTATGATGTTTAAGGGCCTATGATGTTTAAGGGCCTATGATGTTTAGGGACCTATGATGTTTAGGGACCTATGATGTTTGGGGACCTATGATGTTTAAGGGCCTATGATTTTTAAGGGCCTATGATGTTTAGGGAGCTATGATGTTTGGGGACCTTTGATGTTTAAGGGCCTATGATGTTTAAGGGCCTATGATGTTTAGGGACCTATGATGTTTAGGGACCTATGATATTTAGGGACCTTTGATGTTTAAGGGCCTATGATGTTTAAGGGCCTATGATGTTTGGGGACCTTTGATGTTTAAGGTCCTATGATGTTTAAGGGCCTATGATGTTTAAGGGCCTATGATGTTTAGGGACCTATGATGTTTAGGGACCTATGATATTTAGGGACCTTTGATGTTTAAGGGCCTATGATGTTTAAGGACCTATGATGTTTGGGGACCTTTGATGTTTAAGGACCTATGATGTTTAAGGGCCTATGATGTTTAGGGACCTATGAGGTTTAGGGACCTATGATATTTAGGGACCTTTGATGTTTAAGGGCCTATGATGTTTAGGGACCTATGGTGTTTAGGGACCTATGATGTTTGGGGACCTTTGATGATTAAGGGCCTATGATGTTTAAGGGCCTATGATGTTTAGGGACCTATGATGTTTAGGGACCTATGATGTTTGGGGACCTTTGATGTTTAAGGGCCTATGATGTTTAGGGACCTATGATGTTTAGGGACCTATGATGTTTAAGGGCCTATGATGTTTAGGGACCTATGATATTTAGGGGCCTATGATGTTTAGGGACCTATGATGTTTAGGGACCTATGATGTTTAGGGACCTATGATGTTTAGGGACCTTTGATGTTTAAGGGCCTATGATGTTTAGGGACCTATGATGTTTAGGGACCTTTGAGGTTTAAGGGCCTATGATGTGTAGGGACCTATGATATTTAGGGGCCTATGATGTTTAGGGACCTATGATGTTTAGGGACCTATGATATTTAGGGACCTTTGATGTTTAAGGGCCTATGATGTTTAGGGATCTATGATGTTTAGGGACCTATGATGTTTGGGGACCTATGATGTTTAAGGGCCTATGATGTTTAAGGGCCTATGATGTTTAGGGACCTATGATGTTTGGGGACCTTTGATGTTTAAGGGCCTATGATGTTTAAGGGCCTATGATGTTTAGGGACCTATGATGTTTAGGGACCTATGATGTGTAGGGACCTTTGATGTTTAAGGGCCTATGATGTTTAGGGACCTATGATGTTTAGGGACCTATGATGTTTAAGGGCCTATGATGTTTAGGGACCTATGATATTTAGGGGCCTATGATGTTTAGGGACCTATGATGTTTAGGGACCTATGATGTTTAGGGACCTATGATGTTTAGGGACCTTTGATGTTTAAGGGCCTATGATGTTTACGGACCTATGATGTTTAGGGACCTTTGATGTTTAAGGGCCTATGATGTTTAGGGACCTATGATATTTAGGGGCCTATGATGTTTAGGGACCTATGATGTTTAGGGACCTATGATATTTAGGGACCTTCGATGTTTAAGGGCCTATGATGTTTAGGGATCTATGATGTTTAGGGACCTATGATGTTTGGGGACCTTTGATGTTTAAGGGCCTATGATGTTTAAGGGCCTATGATTTTTAAGGACCTATGATGTTTGGGGACATTTGATGTTTAAGGGCCTATGATGTTTAAGGGCCTATGATGTTTAGGGACCTATGATGTTTAGGGACCTATGATGTTTGGGGACCTTTGATGTTTAAGGGCCTATGATGTTTAAGGGCCTATGATGTTTAGGGACCTATGATGTTTAGGGACCTATGATGTTTGGGGACCTTTGATGTTTATGGTCCTATGATGTTTAAGGGCCTATGATGTTTAAGGGCCTATGATGTTTAAGGGCCAATGATGTTTAGGGACCTATGATGTTTAGGGACCTATGATGTTTGGGGACCTTTGATGTTTAAGGGCCTATGATGTTTAGGGACCTATGATATTTAGGGGCCTATGATGTTTAGGGACCTATGATGTTTAGGGACCTATGATATTTAGGGACCTTTGATGTTTAAGGGCCTATGATGTTTAGGGATCTATGATGTTTAGGGACCTATGATGTTTGGGGACCTTTGATGTTTAAGGGCCTATGATGTTTAGGGACCTATGATGTTTGGGGACCTTTGATGTTTAAGGGCCTATGATGTTTAAGGGCCTATGATGTTTAGGGACCTATGATGTTTAGGGACCTATGATGTTTGGGGACCTATGATGTTTAAGGGCCTATGATTTTTAAGGGCCTATGATGTTTAGGGACCTATGATGTTTGGGGACCTTTGATGTTTAAGGGCCTATGATGTTTAAGGGCCTATGATGTTTAGGGACCTATGATGTTTAGGGACCTATGATATTTAGGGACCTTTGATGTTTAAGGGCCTATGATGTTTAAGGGCCTATGATGTTTGGGGACCTTTGATGTTTAAGGGCCTATGATGTTTAAGGGCCTATGATGTTTAGGGACCTATGATGTTTAGGGACCTATGATATTTAGGGACCTTTGATGTTTAAGGGCCTATGATGTTTAAGGACCTATGATGTTTGGGGACCTTTGATGTTTAAGGGCCTATGATGTTTAAGGGCCTATGATGTTTAGGGACCTATGAGGTTTAGGGACCTATGATATTTAGGGACCTTTGATGTTTAAGGGCCTATGATGTTTAGGGACCTATGGTGTTTAGGGACCTATGATGTTTGGGGACCTTTGATGTTTAAGGGCCTATGATGTTTAAGGGCCTATGATGTTTAGGGACCTATGATGTTTAGGGACCTATGATGTTTGGGGACCTTTGATGTTTAAGGGCCTATGATGTTTAAGGGCCTATGATGTTTAGGGACCTATGATGTTTAGGGACCTATGATATTTAGTGACCTTTGATGTTTAGGGACCTATGATGTTTAGGGACCTATGATATTTAGGGACCTTTGATGTTTAAGGGCCTATGATGTTTAGGGACCTTTGATGTTTAAGGGCCTATGATGTTTAAGGACCTATGATGTTTAGGGACCTATGATGTTTAGCGACCTATGATATTTAGGGACCTTTGATGTTTAAGGGCCTATGATGTTTAGGGAGCTATGATGTTTAGGGACCTATGATGTTTGGGGACCTTTGATGTTTAAGGGCCTATGATGTTTAGGGACCTATGATATTTAGGGACCTATGATGTTTAAGGGCCTATGATGTTTATGGACATATGATGTTAAGGGACCTTTGATGTTTGAGGGCCTATGATGTTTAGGGACCTATGATGTTTAGGGACCTATGATGTGTAGGGACCTTTGATGTTTAAGGGCCTATGATGTTTAGGGACCTATGATGTTTAGGGACCTATGATGTTTAAGGGCCTATGATGTTTAGGGACCTATGATATTTAGGGGCCTATGATGTTTAGGGACCTATGATGTTTAGGGACCTATGATGTTTAGGGACCTATGATGTTTAGGGACCTTTGATGTTTAAGGGCCTATGATGTTTAGGGACCTATGATGTTTAGGGACCTTTGATGTTTAAGGGCCTATGATGTTTAGGGACCTATGATATTTAGGGGCCTATGATGTTTAGGGACCTATGATGTTTAGGGACCTATGATATTTAGGGACCTTTGATGTTTAAGGGCCTATGATGTTTAGGGATCTATGATGTTTAGGGACCTATGATGTTTGGGGACCTTTGATGTTTAATGGCCTATGATGTTCAAGGGCCTATGATGTTTAGGGACCTATGATGTTTGGGGACCTTTTATGTTTAAGGGCCTATGATGTTTAAGGGCCTATGATGTTTAGGGACCTATGATGTTTAGGGACCTATGATGTTTGGGGACCTTTGATGTTTAAGGGCCTATGATGTTTAAGGGCCTATGATGTTTAGGGACCTATGATGTTTAGGGACCTATGATGTTTGGGGACCTTTGATGTTTAAGGTCCTATGATGTTTAAGGGCCTATGATGTTTAAGGGCCTATGATGTTTAAGGGCCTATGATGTTTAGGGACCTATGATATTTAGGAACCTTTGATGTTTAAGGGCCTATGATGTTTAGGGACCTTTGATGTTTAAGGGCCTATGATGTTTAAGGGCCTATGATGTTTAGGGACCTATGATGTTTAGGGACCTATGATGTTTGGGGACCTTTGATGTTTAAGGGCTTATGATGTTTAAGGGCCTATGATGTTTAGGGACCTATGATGTTTAGGGACCTATGATATTTGGGGACCTTTGATGTTTAAGGGCCTATGATGTTTAAGGGCCTATGATGTTTAAGGGCCTATGATGTTTAGGGACCTATGATGTTTAGGGACCTATGATGTTTGGGGACCTATGATGTTTAAGGGCCTATGATTTTTAAGGGCCTATGATGTTTAGGGACCTATGATGTTTGGGGACCTTTGATGTTTAAGGGCCTATGATGTTTAAGGGCCTATGATGTTTAGGGACCTATGATGTTTAGGGACCTATGATATTTAGGGACCTTTGATGATTAAGGGCCTATGATGTTTAAGGGCCTGTGATGTTTGGGGACCTTTGATGTTTAAGGGCCTATGATGTTTAAGGGCCTATGATGTTTAGGGATCTATGATGTTTAGGGACCTATGATGTTTGGGGACCTTTGATGTTTAATGGCCTATGATGTTTAAGGGCCTATGATGTTTAGGGACCTATGATGTTTGGGGACCTTTGATGTTTCAGGGCCTATGATGTTTAAGGGCCTATGATGTTTAGGGACCTATGATGTTTAGGGACCTATGATGTTTGGGGACCTTTGATGTTTAAGGGCCTATGATGTTTAAGGGCCTATGATGTTTAGGGACCTATGATGTTTAGGGACCTATGATGTTTGGGGACCTTTGATGTTTAAGGTCCTATGATGTTTAAGGGCCTATGATGTTTAAGGGCCTATGATGTTTAAGGGCCTATGATGTTTAGGGACCTATGATATTTAGGAACCTTTGATGTTTAAGGGCCTATGATGTTTAGGGACCTTTGATGTTTAAGGGCCTATGATGTTTAAGGGCCTATGATGTTTAGGGACCTATGATGTTTAGGGACCTATGATGTTTGGGGACCTTTGATGTTTAAGGGCTTATGATGTTTAAGGGCCTATGATGTTTAGGGACCTATGATGTTTAGGGACCTATGATATTTGGGGACCTTTGATGTTTAAGGGCCTATGATGTTTAAGGGCCTATGATGTTTAAGGGCCTATGATGTTTAGGGACCTATGATGTTTAGGGACCTATGATGTTTGGGGACCTATGATGTTTAAGGGCCTATGATTTTTAAGGGCCTATGATGTTTAGGGACCTATGATGTTTGGGGACCTTTGATGTTTAAGGGCCTATGATGTTTAAGGGCCTATGATGTTTAGGGACCTATGATGTTTAGGGACCTATGATATTTAGGGACCTTTGATGTTTAAGGGCCTATGATGTTTAAGGGCCTGTGATGTTTGGGGACCTTTGATGTTTAAGGGCCTATGATGTTTAAGGGCCTATGATGTTTAAGGGCCTATGATGTTTAGGGACCTATGATGTTTAGGGACCTATGATATTTAGGGACCTTTGATGTTTAAGGGCCTATGATGTTTAAGGACCTATGATGTTTGGGGACCTTTGATGTTTAAGGGCCTATGATGTTTAAGGGCCTATGATGTTTAAGGGCCTATGATGTTTAGGGACCTATGAGGTTTAGGGACCTATGATATTTAGGGACCTTTGATGTTTAAGGGCCTATGATGTTTAGGGACCTATGGTGTTTAGGGACCTATGAAGTTTGGGGACCTTTGATGTTTAAGGGCCTATGATGTTTAAGGGCCTATGATGTTTAGGGACCTATGATGTTTGGGGACCTTTGATGTTTAAGGGCCTATGATGTTTAAGGGCCTATGATGTTTAGGGACCTATGATGTTTAGGGACCTATGATGTTTAGGGACCTATGATGTTTAGGGACCTTTGATGTTAAAGGGCCTATGATGTTTAGGGACCTATGATATTTAGGGGCCTATGATGTTTAGGGACCTATGATGTTTAGGGACCTATGATGTTTAGGGACCTATGATGTTTAGGGACCTTTGATGTTTAAGGGCCTATGATGTTTAGGGACCTATGATGTTTAGGGACCTTTGATGTTTAAGGGCCTATGATGTTTAGGGACCTATGAAATTTAGGGGCCTATGATGTTTAGGGACCTATGATGTTTAGGGACCTATGATATTTAGGGACCTTTGATGTTTAAGGGCCTATGATGTTTAGGGATCTATGATGTTTAGGGACCTATGATGTTTGGGGACCTTTGATGTTTAAGGGCCTATGATGTTTAGGGACCTATGATGTTTGGGGACCTTTGATGTTTAAGGGCCTATGATGTTTAAGGGCCTATGATGTTTAGGGACCTATGATGTTTGGGGACCTTTGATGTTTAAGGGCCTATGATGTTTAAGGGCCTATGATGTTTAGGGACCTATGATGTTTAGGGACCTATGATATTTAGGGACCGTTGATGTTTAAGGGCCTATGATGTTTAGGGACCTATGATGTTGAGGGACCTATGATGTTTGGGGACCTTTGATGTTTAAGGGCCTATGACGTTTAAGGGCCTATGATGTTTAGGGACCTATGATGTTTAGGGCCCTATGATGTTTGGGGACCTTTGATGTTCAAGGGCCTATGATGTTTAAGGGCCTATGATGTTTAGGGACCTATGATGTTTAGGGACCTATGATATTTAGGGACCTTTGATGTTTAAGGGCCTATGATGTTTAGGGACCTATGATTTTTAGGGACCTATGATGTTTAAGGGCCTATGATGTTTAGGGACCTATGATATTTAGGGACCTTTGATGTTTAAGGGCCTATGATGTTTAAGGGTCTATGATGTTTAGGAACCTATGATATTTAGGGACCTTTGATGTTTAAGGGCCTATGATGTTTAAGGGTCTATGATGTTTAAGGGCCTATGATGTTTAGGGACCTATGATGTTTAGGGACCTATGATATTTAGTGACCTTTGATGTTTAAGGGCCTATGATGTTTAGGGACCTATGATGTTTAGGGACCTATGATATTTAGGGACCTTTGATGTTTAAGGGCCTATGATGTTTAGGGACCTTTGATGTTTAAGGGCCTATGATGTTTAAGGGCCTATGATGTTTAGGGACCTATGATGTTTAGGGACCTATGATATTTAGGGACCTTTGATGTTTAAGGGCCTATGATGTTTAGGGAGCTATGATGTTTAGGGACCTATGATGTTTGGGGACCTTTGATGTTTAAGGGCCTATGATGTTTAGGGACCTATGATATTTAGGGACCTATGATGTTTAAGGGCCTATGATGTTTATGGACATATGATGTTAAGGGACCTTTGATGTTTGAGGGCCTATGATGTTTAGGGACCTATGATGTTTAGGGACCTATGATGTGTAGGGACCTTTGATGTTTAAGGGCCTATGATGTTTAGGGACCTATGATGTTTAAGGGCCTATGATGTTTAGGGACCTATGATATTTAGGGGCCTATGATGTTTAGGGACCTATGATGTTTAGGGACCTATGATGTTTAGGGACCTATGATGTTTAGGGACCTTTGATGT
Organism: Nothobranchius furzeri; assembly: GCF_043380555.1. Classification (NCBI taxonomy): domain Eukaryota; kingdom Metazoa; phylum Chordata; class Actinopteri; order Cyprinodontiformes; family Nothobranchiidae; genus Nothobranchius; species Nothobranchius furzeri. The sequence goes on from NC_091749.1 coordinate 837,485, forward strand.
TTGAGGGCCTATGATGTTTAGGGACCTATGATATTTAGGGGCCTATGATGTTTAGGGACCTATGATGTTTAGGGACCTATGATATTTAGGGACCTTTGATGTTTAAGGGCCTATGATGTTTAGGGATCTATGATGTTTAGGGACCTATGATGTTTGGGGACCTTTGATGTTTAATGGCCTATGATGTTTAAGGGCCTATGATGTTTAGGGACCTATGATGTTTGGGGACCTTTGATGTTTAAGGGCCTATGATGTTTAAGGGCCTATGATGTTTAGGGACCTATGATGTTTAGGGACCTATGATGTTTGGGGACCTTTGATGTTTAAGGGCCTATGATGTTTAGGGACCTATGATGTTTAGGGACCTATGATGTTTGGGGACCTTTGATGTTTAAGGTCCTATGATGTTTAAGGGCCTATGATGTTTAAGGGCCTATGATGTTTAAGGGCCTATGATGTTTAGGGACCTATGATATTTAGGAACCTTTGATGTTTAAGGGCCTATGATGTTTAGGGACCTTTGATGTTCAAGGGCCTATGATGTTTAAGGGCCTATGATGTTTAGGGACCTATGATGTTTAGGGACCTATGATGTTTGGGGACCTTTGATGTTTAAGGGCTTATGATGTTTAAGGGCCTATGATGTTTAGGGACCTATGATGTTTAGGGACCTATGATATTTGGGGACCTTTGATGTTTAAGGGCCTATGATGTTTAAGGGCCTATGATGTTTAAGGGCCTATGATGTTTAGGGACCTATGATGTTTAGGGACCTATGATGTTTGGGGACCTATGATGTTTAAGGGCCTATGATTTTTAAGGGCCTATGATGTTTAGGGACCTATGATGTTTGGGGACCTTTGATGTTTAAGGGCCTATGATGTTTAAGGGCCTATGATGTTTAGGGACCTATGATGTTTAGGGACCTATGATATTTAGGGACCTTTGATGTTTAAGGGCCTATGATGTTTAAGGGCCTGTGATGTTTGGGGACCTTTGATGTTTAAGGGCCTATGATGTTTAAGGGCCTATGATGTTTAGGGATCTATGATGTTTAGGGACCTATGATGTTTGGGGACCTTTGATGTTTAATGGCCTATGATGTTTAAGGGCCTATGATGTTTAGGGACCTATGATGTTTGGGGACCTTTGATGTTTCAGGGCCTATGATGTTTAAGGGCCTATGATGTTTAGGGACCTATGATGTTTAGGGACCTATGATGTTTGGGGACCTTTGATGTTTAAGGGCCTATGATGTTTAAGGGCCTATGATGTTTAGGGACCTATGATGTTTAGGGACCTATGATGTTTGGGGACCTTTGATGTTTAAGGTCCTATGATGTTTAAGGGCCTATGATTTTTAAGGGCCTATGATGTTTAAGGGCCTATGATGTTTAGGGACCTATGATATTTAGGAACCTTTGATGTTTAAGGGCCTATGATGTTTAGGGACCTTTGATGTTTAAGGGCCTATGATGTTTAAGGGCCTATGATGTTTAGGGACCTATGATGTTTAGGGACCTATGATGTTTGGGGACCTTTGATGTTTAAGGGCTTATGATGTTTAAGGGCCTATGATGTTTAGGGACCTATGATGTTTAGGGACCTATGATATTTGGGGACCTTTGATGTTTAAGGGCCTATGATGTTTAAGGGCCTATGATGTTTAAGGGCCTATGATGTTTAGGGACCTATGATGTTTAGGGACCTATGATGTTTGGGGACCTATGATGTTTAAGGGCCTATGATTTTTAAGGGCCTATGATGTTTAGGGACCTATGATGTTTGGGGACCTTTGATGTTTAAGGGCCTATGATGTTTAAGGGCCTATGATGTTTAGGGACCTATGATGTTTAGGGACCTATGATATTTAGGGACCTTTGATGTTTAAGGGCCTATGATGTTTAAGGGCCTGTGATGTTTGGGGACCTTTGATGTTTAAGGGCCTATGATGTTTAAGGGCCTATGATGTTTAAGGGCCTATGATGTTTAGGGACCTATGATGTTTAGGGACCTATGATATTTAGGGACCTTTGATGTTTAAGGGCCTATGATGTTTAAGGACCTATGATGTTTGGGGACCTTTGATGTTTAAGGGCCTATGATGTTTAAGGGCCTATGATGTTTAAGGGCCTATGATGTTTAGGGACCTATGAGGTTTAGGGACCTATGATATTTAGGGACCTTTGATGTTTAAGGGCCTATGATGTTTAGGGACCTATGGTGTTTAGGGACCTATGAAGTTTGGGGACCTTTGATGTTTAAGGGCCTATGATGTTTAAGGGCCTATGATGTTTAGGGACCTATGATGTTTGGGGACCTTTGATGTTTAAGGGCCTATGATGTTTAAGGGCCTATGATGTTTAGGGACCTATGATGTTTAGGGACCTATGATGTTTAGGGACCTTTGATGTTAAAGGGGCTATGATGTTTAGGGACCTATGATATTTAGGGGCCTATGATGTTTAGGGACCTATGATGTTTAGGGACCTATGATGTTTAGGGACCTATGATGTTTAGGGACCTTTGATGTTTAAGGGCCTATGATGTTTAGGGACCTATGATGTTTAGGGACCTTTGATGTTTAAGGGCCTATGATGTTTAGGGACCTATGAAATTTAGGGGCCTATGATGTTTAGGGACCTATGATGTTTAGGGACCTATGATATTTAGGGACCTTTGATGTTTAAGGGCCTATGATGTTTAGGGATCTATGATGTTTAGGGACCTATGATGTTTGGGGACCTTTGATGTTTAAGGGCCTATGATGTTTAAGGGTCTATGATGTTTAGGGACCTATGATGTTTGGGGACCTTTGATGTTTAAGGGCCTATGATGTTTAAGGGCCTATGATGTTTAGGGACCTATGATGTTTGGGGACCTTTGATGTTTAAGGGCCTATGATGTTTAAGGGCCTATGATGTTTAGGGACCTATGATGTTTAGGGACCTATGATATTTAGGGACCGTTGATGTTTAAGGGCCTATGATGTTTAGGGACCTATGATGTTTAGGGACCTATGATGTTTGGGGACCTTTGATGTTTAGGGCCCTATGATGTTTGGGGACCTTTGATGTTCAAGGGCCTATGATGTTTAAGGGCCTATGATGTTTAGGGACCTATGATGTTTAGGGACCTATGATATTTAGGGACCTTTGATGTTTAAGGGCCTATGATGTTTAGGGACCTATGATTTTTAGGGACCTATGATGTTTAAGGGCCTATGATGTTTAGGGACCTATGATATTTAGGGACCTTTGATGTTTAAGGGCCTATGATGTTTAAGGGTCTATGATGTTTAGGGACCTATGATATTTAGGGACCTTTGATGTTTAAGGGCCTATGATGTTTAAGGGTCTATGATGTTTAGGGACCTATGATGTTTAGGGACCTATGATGTTTGGGGACCTTTGATGTTTAAGGGCTTATGATGTTTAAGGGCCTATGATGTTTAGGGACCTATGATGTTTAGGGACCTATGATGTTTGGGGACCTTTGATGTTTAAGGGCCTATGATGTTAAGGGCCTATGATGTTTAAGGGCCTATGATGTTTAGGGACCTATGATGTTTAGGGACCTATGATGTTTGGGGACCTATGATGTTTAAGGGCCTATGATTTTTAAGGGCCTATGATGTTTAGGGACCTATGATGTTTGGGGACCTTTGATGTTTAAGGGCCTATGATGTTTAAGGGCCTATGATGTTTATAGACCTATGATGTTAAGGGACCTTTGATGTTTAAGGGCCTATGATGTTTAGGGACCTATGATATTTAGGAACCTTTGATGTTTAAGGGCCTATGATGTTTATGGACCTATGATGTTAAGGGACCTTTGATGGTTAAGGGCCTATGATGTTTAGGGACCTATGATATTTAGGGACCTATGATGTTTGTGGACCTATGATGTTAAGGGACCTTTGATGTTTAAGGGCCTATGATGTTTAGGGACCTATGATATTTAGGGACCTTTGATGTTTAAGGGCCTATGATGTTTGTGGACCTATGATGTTAAGGGACCTTTGATGTTTAAGGGCCTATGATGTTTAGGGACCTATGATGTTTAGGGACCTATGATGTTTAGGGACCTTTGATGTTTAAGGGCCTATGATGTTTAGGGACCTATGATGTTTAGGGACCTTTGATGTTTAAGGGCCTATGATGTTTAGGGACCTATGATATTTAGGGGCCTATGATGTTTAGGGACCTATGATGTTTAGGGACCTATGATGTTTAGGGACCTATGATGTTTAGGGACCTATGATGTTTAGGGACCTTTGATGTTTAAGGGCCTATGATGTTTAGGGACCTATGATGTTTAGGGACCTTTGATGTTTAAGGGCCTATGATGTTTAGGGACCTATGATGTTTAGGGACCTTTGATGTTTAAGGGCCTATGATGTTTAGGGACCTATGATATTTAGGGGCCTATGATGTTTAGGGACCTATGGTGTTTAGGGACCTATGATATTTAGGGACCTTTGATGTTTAAGGGCCTATGATGTTTAGGGACCTATGATGTTTAGGGACCTATGATGTTTGGGGACCTTTGATGTTTAAGGGCCTATGATGTTTAGGGACCTATGATATTTAGGGACCTATGATGTTTAAGGGCCTATGATGTTTATGGACGTATGATGTTAAGGGACCTTTGATGTTTAAGGGCCTATGATGTTTAGGGACCTATGATGTTTAGGGACCTATGATGTTTAGGGACCTTTGATGTTTAAGGGCCTATTATGTTTAGGGACCTATGATGTTTAGGGACCTTTGATGTTTAAGGGCCTATGATGTTTAGGGACCTATGATGTTTAGGGACCTTTGATGTTTAAGGGCCTATGATGTTTAGGGACCTATGATGTTTGGGGACCTTTGATGTTTAAGGGCCTATGATGTTTAGGGACCTATGATATTTAGGGGCCTATGATGTTTAGGGACCTATGATGTTTGGGGACCTTTGATGTTTAAGGGCCTATGATGTTTAGGGACCTATGATATTTAGGGGCCTATGATGTTTAGGGACCTATGATGTTTAGGGACCTATGATGTTTGGGGACCTTTGATGTTTAAGGGCCTATGATGTTTAGGGACCTATGATATTTAGGGACCGTTGATGTTTAAGGGCCTATGATGTTTAGGGACCTATGATGTTGAGGGACCTATGATGTTTGGGGACCTTTGATGTTTAAGGGCCTATGACGTTTAAGGGCCTATGATGTTTAGGGACCTATGATGTTTAGGGCCCTATGATGTTTGGGGACCTTTGATGTTCAAGGGCCTATGATGTTTAAGGGCCTATGATGTTTAGGGACCTATGATGTTTAGGGACCTATGATATTTAGGGACCTTTGATGTTTAAGGCCCTATGATGTTTAGGGACCTATGATTTTTAGGGACCTATGATGTTTAAGGGCCAATGATGTTTAGGGACCTATGATATTTAGGGACCTTTGATGTTTAAGGGCCTATGATGTTTAAGGGTCTATGATGTTTAGGGACCTATGATATTTAGGGACCTTTGATGTTTAAGGGCCTATGATGTTTAAGGGTCTATGATGTTTAGGGACCTATGATGTTTAGGGACCTATGATGTTTGGGGACCTTTGATGTTTAAGGGCTTATGATGTTTAAGGGCCCATGATGTTTAGGGACCTATGATGTTTAGGGACCTATGATGTTTGGGGTCCTTTGATGTTTAAGGGCCTATGATGTTAAGGGCCTATGATGTTTAAGGGCCTATGATGTTTAGGGACCTATGATGTTTAGGGACCTATGATGTTTGGGGACCTATGATGTTTAAGGGCCTATGATTTTTAAGGGCCTATGATGTTTAGGGACCTATGATGTTTGGGGACCTTTGATGTTTAAGGGCCTATGATGTTTAAGGGCCTATGATGTTTATAGACCTATGATGTTAAGGGACCTTTGATGTTTAAGGGCCTATGATGTTTAAGGGCCTATGATGTTTAGGGACCTATGATGTTTAGGGCCCTATGATGTTTGGGGACCTTTGATGTTCAAGGGCCTATGATGTTTAAGGGCCTATGATGTTTAGGGACCTATGATATTTAGGGACCTTTGATGTTTAAGGGCCTATGATGTTTAGGGACCTATGATTTTTAGGGACCTATGATGTTTAAGGGCCTATGATGTTTAGGGACCTATGATATTTAGGGACCTTTGATGTTTAAGGGCCTATGATGTTTAAGGGTCTATGATGTTTAGGGACCTATGATATTTAGGGACCTTTGATGTTTAAGGGCCTATGATGTTTAAGGGTCTATGATGTTTAGGGACCTATGATGTTTAGGGACCTATGATGTTTGGGGACCTTTGATGTTTAAGGGCTTATGATGTTTAAGGGCCCATGATGTTTAGGGACCTATGATGTTTAGGGACCTATGATGTTTGGGGACCTTTGATGTTTAAGGGCCTATGATGTTAAGGGCCTATGATGTTTAAGGGCCTATGATGTTTAGGGACCTATGATGTTTAGGGACCTATGATGTTTGGGGACCTATGATGTTTAAGGGCCTATGATTTTTAAGGGCCTATGATGTTTAGGGACCTATGATGTTTGGGGACCTTTGATGTTTAAGGGCCTATGATGTTTAAGGGCCTATGATGTTTATAGACCTATGATGTTAAGGGACCTTTGATGTTTAAGGGCCTATGATGTTTAGGGACCTATGATATTTAGGAACCTTTGATGTTTAAGGGCCTATGATGTTTATGGACCTATGATGTTAAGGGACCTTTGATGGTTAAGGGCCTATGATGTTTAGGGACCTATGATATTTAGGGACCTATGATGTTTGTGGACCTATGATGTTAAGGGACCTTTGATGTTTAAGGGCCTATGATGTTTAGGGACCTATGATATTTAGGGACCTTTGATGTTTAAGGGCCTATGATGTTTGTGGACCTATGATGTTAAGGGACCTTTGATGTTTAAGGGCCTATGATGTTTAGGGACCTATGATGTTTAGGGACCTATGATGTTTAGGGACCTTTGATGTTTAAGGGCCTATGATGTTTAGGGACCTATGATGTTTAGGGACCTTTGATGTTTAAGGGCCTATGATGTTTAGGGACCTATGATATTTAGGGGCCTATGATGTTTAGGGACCTATGATGTTTAGGGACCTATGATGTTTAGGGACCTATGATGTTTAGGGACCTATGATGTTTAGGGACCTTTGATGTTTAAGGGCCTATGATGTTTAGGGACCTATGATGTTTAGGGACCTTTGATGTTTAAGGGCCTATGATGTTTAGGGACCTATGATGTTTAGGGACCTTTGATGTTTAAGGGCCTATGATGTTTAGGGACCTATGATATTTAGGGGCCTATGATGTTTAGGGACCTATGGTGTTTAGGGACCTATGATATTTAGGGACCTTTGATGTTTAAGGGCCTATGATGTTTAGGGACCTATGATGTTTAGGGACCTATGATGTTTGGGGACCTTTGATGTTTAAGGGCCTATGATGTTTAGGGACCTATGATATTTAGGGACCTATGATGTTTAAGGGCCTATGATGTTTATGGACGTATGATGTTTTAAGGACCTTTGATGTTTAAGGGCCTATGATGTTTAGGGACCTATGATGTTTAGGGACCTATGATGTTTAGGGACCTTTGATGTTTAAGGGCCTATTATGTTTAGGGACCTATGATGTTTAGGGACCTTTGATGTTTAAGGGCCTATGATGTTTAGGGACCTATGATGTTTAGGGACCTTTGATGTTTAAGGGCCTATGATGTTTAGGGACCTATGATGTTTGGGGACCTTTGATGTTTAAGGGCCTATGATGTTTAGGGACCTATGATATTTAGGGGCCTATGATGTTTAGGGACCTATGATGTTTGGGGACCTTTGATGTTTAAGGGCCTATGATGTTTAGGGACCTATGATATTTAGGGGCCTATGATGTTTAGGGACCTATGATGTTTAGGGACCTATGATGTTTGGGGACCTTTGATGTTTAAGGGCCTATGATGTTTAAGGGCCTATGATGTTTAGGGCCCTCTGATGTTTAGGGACCTATGATGTTTGGGGACCTTTGATGTTTAAGGTCCTATGATGTTTAAGGGCCTATGATGTTTAAGGGCCTATGATGTTTAAGGGCCTATGATGTTTAGGGAGTTATGATGTTTAGGGACTTATGATGTTTGGGGACCTTTGATGTTTAAGGGCCTATGATGTTTAGGGACCTATGATATTTAGGGGCCTATTATGTTTAGGGACCTATGATGTTTAGGGACCTATGATATTTAGGGACCTTTGATGTTTAAGGGCCTATGATGTTAAGGGCCTATGATGTTTAAGGGCCTATGATGTTTAGGGACCTATGATGTTTAGGGACCTATGATGTTTGGGGACCTATGATGTTTAGGGACCTATGATGTTTAGGGACCTATGATGTTTGGGGACCTATGATGTTTAAGGGCCTATGATTTTTAAGGGCCTATGATGTTTAGGGACCTATGATGTTTGGGGACCTTTGATGTTTAAGGGCCTATGATGTTTAAGGGCCTATGATGTTTATAGACCTATGATGTTAAGGGACCTTTGATGTTTAAGGGCCTATGATGTTTAAGGGCCTATGATGTTTAGGGACCTATGATGTTTAGGGCCCTATGATGTTTGGGGACCTTTGATGTTCAAGGGCCTATGATGTTTAAGGGCCTATGATGTTTAGGGACCTATGATGTTTAGGGACCTATGATATTTAGGGACCTTTGATGTTTAAGGGCCTATGATGTTTAGGGACCTATGATTTTTAGGGACCTATGATGTTTAAGGGCCTATGATGTTTAGGGACCTATGATATTTAGGGACCTTTGATGTTTAAGGGCCTATGATGTTTAAGGGTCTATGATGTTTAGGGACCTATGATATTTAGGGACCTTTGATGTTTAAGGGCCTATGATGTTTAAGGGTCTATGATGTTTAGGGACCTATGATGTTTAGGGACCTATGATGTTTGGGGACCTTTGATGTTTAAGGGCTTATGATGTTTAAGGGCCCATGATGTTTAGGGACCTATGATGTTTAGGGACCTATGATGTTTGGGGACCTTTGATGTTTAAGGGCCTATGATGTTAAGGGCCTATGATGTTTAAGGGCCTATGATGTTTAGGGACCTATGATGTTTAGGGACCTATGATGTTTGGGGACCTATGATGTTTAAGGGCCTATGATTTTTAAGGGCCTATGATGTTTAGGGACCTATGATGTTTGGGGACCTTTGATGTTTAAGGGCCTATGATGTTTAAGGGCCTATGATGTTTATAGACCTATGATGTTAAGGGACCTTTGATGTTTAAGGGCCTATGATGTTTAGGGACCTATGATATTTAGGAACCTTTGATGTTTAAGGGCCTATGATGTTTATGGACCTATGATGTTAAGGGACCTTTGATGGTTAAGGGCCTATGATGTTTAGGGACCTATGATATTTAGGGACCTATGATGTTTGTGGACCTATGATGTTAAGGGACCTTTGATGTTTAAGGGCCTATGATGTTTAGGGACCTATGATATTTAGGGACCTTTGATGTTTAAGGGCCTATGATGTTTGTGGACCTATGATGTTAAGGGACCTTTGATGTTTAAGGGCCTATGATGTTTAGGGACCTATGATGTTTAGGGACCTATGATGTTTAGGGACCTTTGATGTTTAAGGGCCTATGATGTTTAGGGACCTATGATGTTTAGGGACCTTTGATGTTTAAGGGCCTATGATGTTTAGGGACCTATGATATTTAGGGGCCTATGATGTTTAGGGACCTATGATGTTTAGGGACCTATGATGTTTAGGGACCTATGATGTTTAGGGACCTATGATGTTTAGGGACCTTTGATGTTTAAGGGCCTATGATGTTTAGGGACCTATGATGTTTAGGGACCTTTGATGTTTAAGGGCCTATGGTGTTTAGGGACCTATGATGTTTAGGGACCTTTGATGTTTAAGGGCCTATGATGTTTAGGGACCTATGATATTTAGGGGCCTATGATGTTTAGGGACCTATGGTGTTTAGGGACCTATGATATTTAGGGACCTTTGATGTTTAAGGGCCTATGATGTTTAGGGACCTATGATGTTTAGGGACCTATGATGTTTGGGGACCTTTGATGTTTAAGGGCCTATGATGTTTAGGGACCTATGATATTTAGGGACCTATGATGTTTAAGGGCCTATGATGTTTATGGACGTATGATGTTAAGGGACCTTTGATGTTTAAGGGCCTATGATGTTTAGGGACCTATGATGTTTAGGGACCTATGATGTTTAGGGACCTTTGATGTTTAAGGGCCTATTATGTTTAGGGACCTATGATGTTTAGGGACCTTTGATGTTTAAGGGCCTATGATGTTTAGGGACCTATGATGTTTAGGGACCTTTGATGTTTAAGGGCCTATGATGTTTAGGGACCTATGATGTTTGGGGACCTTTGATGTTTAAGGGCCTATGATGTTTAGGGACCTATGATATTTAGGGGCCTATGATGTTTAGGGACCTATGATGTTTGGGGACCTTTGATGTTTAAGGGCCTATGATGTTTAGGGACCTATGATATTTAGGGGCCTATGATGTTTAGGGACCTATGATGTTTAGGGACCTATGATGTTTGGGGACCTTTGATGTTTAAGGGCCTATGATGTTTAAGGGCCTATGATGTTTAGGGCCCTCTGATGTTTAGGGACCTATGATGTTTGGGGACCTTTGATGTTTAAGGTCCTATGATGTTTAAGGGCCTATGATGTTTAAGGGCCTATGATGTTTAAGGGCCTATGATGTTTAGGGAGTTATGATGTTTAGGGACTTATGATTTTTGGGGACCTTTGATGTTTAAGGGCCTATGATGTTTAGGGACCTATGATATTTAGGGGCCTATTATGTTTAGGGACCTATGATGTTTAGGGACCTATGATATTTAGGGACCTTTGATGTTTAAGGGCCTATGATGTTAAGGGCCTATGATGTTTAAGGGCCTATGATGTTTAGGGACCTATGATGTTTAGGGACCTATGATGTTTGGGGACCTATGATGTTTAAGGGCCTATGATTTTTAAGGGCCTATGATGTTTAGGGACCTATGATGTTTGGGGACCTTTGATGTTTAAGGGCCTATGATGTTTAAGGGCCTATGATGTTTATAGACCTATGATGTTAAGGGACCTTTGATGTTTAAGGGCCTATGATGTTTAGGGACCTATGATATTTAGGAACCTTTGATGTTTAAGGGCCTATGATGTTTATGGACCTATGATGTTAAGGGACCTTTGATGGTTAAGGGCCTATGATGTTTAGGGACCTATGATATTTAGGGACCTATGATGTTTGTGGACCTATGATGTTAAGGGACCTTTGATGTTTAAGGGCCTATGATGTTTAGGGACCTATGATATTTAGGGACCTTTGATGTTTAAGGGCCTATGATGTTTGTGGACCTATGATGTTAAGGGACCTTTGATGTTTAAGGGCCTATGATGTTTAGGGACCTATGATGTTTAGGGACCTATGATGTTTAGGGACCTTTGATGTTTAAGGGCCTATGATGTTTAGGGACCTATGATGTTTAGGGACCTTTGATGTTTAAGGGCCTATGATGTTTAGGGACCTATGATATTTAGGGGCCTATGATGTTTAGGGACCTATGATGTTTAGGGACCTATGATGTTTAGGGACCTATGATGTTTAGGGACCTATGATGTTTAGGGACCTTTGATGTTTAAGGGCCTATGATGTTTAGGGACCTATGATGTTTAGGGACCTTTGATGTTTAAGGGCCTATGATGTTTAGGGACCTATGATGTTTAGGGACCTTTGATGTTTAAGGGCCTATGATGTTTAGGGACCTATGATATTTAGGGGCCTATGATGTTTAGGGACCTATGGTGTTTAGGGACCTATGATATTTAGGGACCTTTGATGTTTAAGGGCCTATGATGTTTAGGGACCTATGATGTTTAGGGACCTATGATGTTTGGGGACCTTTGATGTTTAAGGGCCTATGATGTTTAGGGACCTATGATATTTAGGGACCTTTGATGTTTGAGGGCCTATGATGTTTAGGGACCTATGATGTTTAGGGACCTATGATGTGTAGGGACCTTTGATGTTTAAGGGCCTATGATGTTTAGGGACCTATGATGTTTAGGGACCTATGATGTTTAAGGGCCTATGATGTTTAGGGACCTATGATATTTAGGGGCCTATGATGTTTAGGGACCTATGATGTTTAGGGACCTATGATGTTTAGGGCCCTATGATGTTTGGGGACCTTTGATGTTCAAGGGCCTATGATGTTTAAGGGCCTATGATGTTTAGGGACCTATGATGTTTAGGGACCTATGATATTTAGGGACCTTTGATGTTTAAGGGCCTATGATGTTTAGGGACCTATGATTTTTAGGGACCTATGATGTTTAAGGGCCTATGATGTTTAGGGACCTATGATATTTAGGGACCTTTGATGTTTAAGGGCCTATGATGTTTAAGGGTCTATGATGTTTAGGGACCTATGATATTTAGGGACCTTTGATGTTTAAGGGCCTATGATGTTTAAGGGTCTATGATGTTTAGGGACCTATGATGTTTAGGGACCTATGATGTTTGGGGACCTTTGATGTTTAAGGGCTTATGATGTTTAAGGGCCTATGATGTTTAGGGACCTATGATGTTTAGGGACCTATGATGTTTGGGGACCTTTGATGTTTAAGGGCCTATGATGTTAAGGGCCTATGATGTTTAAGGGCCTATGATGTTTAGGGACCTATGATGTTTAGGGACCTATGATGTTTGGGGACCTATGATGTTTAAGGGCCTATGATTTTTAAGGGCCTATGATGTTTAGGGACCTATGATGTTTGGGGACCTTTGATGTTTAAGGGCCTATGATGTTTAAGGGCCTATGATGTTTATAGACCTATGATGTTAAGGGACCTTTGATGTTTAAGGGCCTATGATGTTTAGGGACCTATGATATTTAGGAACCTTTGATGTTTAAGGGCCTATGATGTTTATGGACCTATGATGTTAAGGGACCTTTGATGGTTAAGGGCCTATGATGTTTAGGGACCTATGATATTTAGGGACCTATGATGTTTGTGGACCTATGATGTTAAGGGACCTTTGATGTTTAAGGGCCTATGATGTTTAGGGACCTATGATATTTAGGGACCTTTGATGTTTAAGGGCCTATGATGTTTGTGGACCTATGATGTTAAGGGACCTTTGATGTTTAAGGGCCTATGATGTTTAGGGACCTATGATGTTTAGGGACCTATGATGTTTAGGGACCTTTGATGTTTAAGGGCCTATGATGTTTAGGGACCTATGATGTTTAGGGACCTTTGATGTTTAAGGGCCTATGATGTTTAGGGACCTATGATATTTAGGGGCCTATGATGTTTAGGGACCTATGATGTTTAGGGACCTATGATGTTTAGGGACCTATGATGTTTAGGGACCTATGATGTTTAGGGACCTTTGATGTTTAAGGGCCTATGATGTTTAGGGACCTATGATGTTTAGGGACCTTTGATGTTTAAGGGCCTATGATGTTTAGGGACCTATGATGTTTAGGGACCTTTGATGTTTAAGGGCCTATGATGTTTAGGGACCTATGATATTTAGGGGCCTATGATATTTAGGGACCTATGGTGTTTAGGGACCTATGATATTTAGGGACCTTTGATGTTTAAGGGCCTATGATGTTTAGGGACCTATGATGTTTAGGGACCTATGATGTTTGGGGACCTTTGATGTTTAAGGGCCTATGATGTTTAGGGACCTATGATATTTAGGGACCTATGATGTTTAAGGGCCTATGATGTTTATGGACGTATGATGTTAAGGGACCTTTGATGTTTAAGGGCCTATGATGTTTAGGGACCTATGATGTTTAGGGACCTATGATGTTTAGGGACCTTTGATGTTTAAGGGCCTATTATGTTTAGGGACCTATGATGTTTAGGGACCTTTGATGTTTAAGGGCCTATGATGTTTAGGGACCTATGATGTTTAGGGACCTTTGATGTTTAAGGGCCTATGATGTTTAGGGACCTATGATGTTTGGGGACCTTTGATGTTTAAGGGCCTATGATGTTTAGGGACCTATGATATTTAGGGGCCTATGATGTTTAGGGACCTATGATGTTTGGGGACCTTTGATGTTTAAGGGCCTATGATGTTTAGGGACCTATGATATTTAGGGGCCTATGATGTTTAGGGACCTATGATGTTTAGGGACCTATGATGTTTGGGGACCTTTGATGTTTAAGGGCCTATGATGTTTAGGGACCTATGATGTTTAGGGACCTATGATATTTAGGGACCGTAGATGTTTAAGGGCCTATGATGTTTAGGGACCTATGATGTTGAGGGACCTATGATGTTTGGGGACCTTTGATGTTTAAGGGCCTATGACGTTTAAGGGCCTATGATGTTTAGGGACCTATGATGTTTAGGGCCCTATGATGTTTGGGGACCTTTGATGTTCAAGGGCCTATGATGTTTAAGGGCCTATGATGTTTAGGGACCTATGATGTTTAGGGACCTATGATATTTAGGGACCTTTGATGTTTAAGGGCCTATGATGTTTAGGGACCTATGATTTTTAGGGACCTATGATGTTTAAGGGCCTATGATGTTTAGGGACCTATGATATTTAGGGACCTTTGATGTTTAAGGGCCTATGATGTTTAAGGGTCTATGATGTTTAGGGACCTATGATATTTAGGGACCTTTGATGTTTAAGGGCCTATGATGTTTAAGGGTCTATGATGTTTAGGGACCTATGATGTTTAGGGACCTATGATGTTTGGGGACCTTTGATGTTTAAGGGCTTATGATGTTTAAGGGCCCATGATGTTTAGGGACCTATGATGTTTAGGGACCTATGATGTTTGGGGTCCTTTGATGTTTAAGGGCCTATGATGTTAAGGGCCTATGATGTTTAAGGGCCTATGATGTTTAGGGACCTATGATGTTTAGGGACCTATGATGTTTGGGGACCTATGATGTTTAAGGGCCTATGATTTTTAAGGGCCTATGATGTTTAGGGACCTATGATGTTTGGGGACCTTTGATGTTTAAGGGCCTATGATGTTTAAGGGCCTATGATGTTTATAGACCTATGATGTTAAGGGACCTTTGATGTTTAAGGGCCTATGATGTTTAAGGGCCTATGATGTTTAGGGACCTATGATGTTTAGGGCCCTATGATGTTTGGGGACCTTTGATGTTCAAGGGCCTATGATGTTTAAGGGCCTATGATGTTTAGGGACCTATGATGTTTAGGGACCTAGTATATTTAGGGACCTTTGATGTTTAAGGGCCTATGATGTTTAGGGACCTATGATTTTTAGGGACCTATGATGTTTAAGGGCCTATGATGTTTAGGGACCTATGATATTTAGGGACCTTTGATGTTTAAGGGCCTATGATGTTTAAGGGTCTATGATGTTTAGGGACCTATGATATTTAGGGACCTTTGATGTTTAAGGGCCTATGATGTTTAAGGGTCTATGATGTTTAGGGACCTATGATGTTTAGGGACCTATGATGTTTGGGGACCTTTGATGTTTAAGGGCTTATGATGTTTAAGGGCCCATGATGTTTAGGGACCTATGATGTTTAGGGACCTATGATGTTTGGGGACCTTTGATGTTTAAGGGCCTATGATGTTAAGGGCCTATGATGTTTAAGGGCCTATGATGTTTAGGGACCTATGATGTTTAGGGACCTATGATGTTTGGGGACCTATGATGTTTAAGGGCCTATGATTTTTAAGGGCCTATGATGTTTAGGGACCTATGATGTTTGGGGACCTTTGATGTTTAAGGGCCTATGATGTTTAAGGGCCTATGATGTTTATAGACCTATGATGTTAAGGGACCTTTGATGTTAAAGGGCCTATGATGTTTAGGGACCTATGATATTTAGGAACCTTTGATGTTTAAGGGCCTATGATGTTTATGGACCTATGATGTTAAGGGACCTTTGATGGTTAAGGGCCTATGATGTTTAGGGACCCATGATATTTAGGGACCTATGATGTTTGTGGACCTATGATGTTAAGGGACCTTTGATGTTTAAGGGCCTATGATGTTTAGGGACCTATGATATTTAGGGACCTTTGATGTTTAAGGGCCTATGATGTTTGTGGACCTATGATGTTAAGGGACCTTTGATGTTTAAGGGCCTATGATGTTTAGGGACCTATGATGTTTAGGGACCTATGATGTTTAGGGACCTTTGATGTTTAAGGGCCTATGATGTTTAGGGACCTATGATGTTTAGGGACCTTTGATGTTTAAGGGCCTATGATGTTTAGGGACCTATGATATTTAGGGGCCTATGATGTTTAGGGACCTATGATGTTTAGGGACCTATGATGTTTAGGGACCTATGATGTTTAGGGACCTATGATGTTTAGGGACCTTTGATGTTTAAGGGCCTATGATGTTTAGGGACCTATGATGTTTAGGGACCTTTGATGTTTAAGGGCCTATGATGTTTAGGGACCTATGATGTTTAGGGACCTTTGATGTTTAAGGGCCTATGATGTTTAGGGACCTATGATATTTAGGGGCCTATGATGTTTAGGGACCTATGGTGTTTAGGGACCTATGATATTTAGGGACCTTTGATGTTTAAGGGCCTATGATGTTTAGGGACCTATGATGTTTAGGGACCTATGATGTTTGGGGACCTTTGATGTTTAAGGGCCTATGATGTTTAGGGACCTATGATATTTAGGGACCTATGATGTTTAAGGGCCTATGATGTTTATGGACGTATGATGTTAAGGGACCTTTGATGTTTAAGGGCCTATGATGTTTAGGGACCTATGATGTTTAGGGACCTTTGATGTTTAAGGGCCTATTATGTTTAGGGACCTATGATGTTTAGGGACCTTTGATGTTTAAGGGCCTATGATGTTTAGGGACCTATGATGTTTAGGGACCTTTGATGTTTAAGGGCCTATGATGTTTAGGGACCTATGATGTTTGGGGACCTTTGATGTTTAAGGGCCTATGATGTTTAGGGACCTATGATATTTAGGGGCCTATGATGTTTAGGGACCTATGATGTTTGGGGACCTTTGATGTTTAAGGGCCTATGATGTTTAGGGACCTATGATATTTAGGGGCCTATGATGTTTAGGGACCTATGATGTTTAGGGACCTATGATGTTTGGGGACCTTTGATGTTTAAGGGCCTATGATGTTTAAGGGCCTATGATGTTTAGGGCCCTCTGATGTTTAGGGACCTATGATGTTTGGGGACCTTTGATGTTTAAGGTCCTATGATGTTTAAGGGCCTATGATGTTTAAGGGCCTATGATGTTTAGGGAGTTATGATGTTTAGGGACTTATGATGTTTGGGGACCTTTGATGTTTAAGGGCCTATGATGTTTAGGGACCTATGATATTTAGGGGCCTATTATGTTTAGGGACCTATGATGTTTAGGGACCTATGATATTTAGGGACCTTTGATGTTTAAGGGCCTATGATGTTTAGGGATCTATGATGTTTAGGGACCTATGATGTTTGGGGACCTTTGATGTTTAAGGGCCTATAATGTTTAAGGGCCTATGGTGTTTAGGGACCTATGATGTTTGGGGACCTTTGATGTTTAAGGGCCTATGATGTTTAAGGGCCTATGATGTTTAGGGACCTATGATGTTTAGGGACCTATGATGTTTGGGGACCTTTGATGTTTAAGGGCCTATGATGTTTAAGGGCCTATGATGTTTAGGGACCTATGATGTTTAGGGACCTATGATGTTTGGGGACCTATGATGTTTAAGGGCCTATGATGTTTAAGGACCTTTGATGTTTAGGGACCTATGATGTTTGGGGACCTTTGATGTTTAAGGGCCTATGATGTTTAAGGGCCTATGATGTTTAGGGACCTATGATATTTAGGAACCTTTGATGTTTAAGGGCCTATGATGTTTATGGACCTATGATGTTAAGGGACCTTTGATGTTTAAGGGCCTATGATGTTTAGGGACCTATGATATTTAGGGACCTATGATGTTTGGGGACCTTTGATGTTTAAGGGCCTATGACGTTTAAGGGCCTATGATGTTTAGGGACCTATGATGTTTAGGGCCCTATGATGTTTGGGGACCTTTGATGTTCAAGGGCCTATGATGTTTAAGGGCCTATGATGTTTAGGGACCTATGATGTTTAGGGACCTATGATATTTAGGGACCTTTGATGTTTAAGGGCCTATGATGTTTAGGGACCTATGATTTTTTAGGGACCTATGATGTTTAAGGGCCTATGATGTTTAGGGACCTATGATATTTAGGGACCTTTGATGTTTAAGGGCCTATGATGTTTAAGGGTCTATGATGTTTAGGGACCTATGATATTTAGGGACCTTTGATGTTTAAGGGCCTATGATGTTTAAGGGTCTATGATGTTTAGGGACCTATGATGTTTAGGGACCTATGATGTTTGGGGACCTTTGATGTTTAAGGGCTTATGATGTTTAAGGGCCCATGATGTTTAGGGACCTATGATGTTTAGGGACCTATGATGTTTGGGGACCTTTGATGTTTAAGGGCCTATGATGTTAAGGGCCTATGATGTTTAAGGGCCTATGATGTTTAGGGACCTATGATGTTTTGGGACCTATGATGTTTGGGGACCTATGATGTTAAAGGGCCTATGATTTTTAAGGGCCTATGATGTTTAGGGACCTATGATGTTTGGGGACCTTTGATGTTTAAGGGCCTATGATGTTTAAGGGCCTATGATGTTTAAGGGCCTATGATGTTTATGGACCTATGATGTTAAGGGACCTTTGATGTTTAAGGGCCTATGATGTTTAGGGACCTATGATATTTAGGAACCTTTGATGTTTAAGGGCCTATGATGTTTATGGACCTATGATGTTAAGGGACCTTTGATGTTTAAGGGCCTATGATGTTTAGGGACCTATGATATTTAGGGACCTATGATGTTAAGGGACCTTTGATGTTTAAGGGCCTATGATGTTTAGGGACCTATGATATTTAGGGACCTTTGATGTTTAAGGGCCTATGATGTTTGTGGACCTATGATGTTAAGGGACCTTTGATGTTTAAGGGCCTATGATGTTTAGGGACCTATGATGTTTAGGGACCTATGATGTTTAGGGACCTTTGATGTTTAAGGGCCTATGATGTTTAGGGACCTATGATGTTTAGGGACCTTTGATGTTTAAGGGCCTATGATGTTTAGGGACCTATGATGTTTAGGGACCTTTGATGTTTAAGGGCCTATGATGTTTAGGGACCTATGATATTTAGGGGCCTATGATGTTTAGGGACCTATGATGTTTAGGGACCTATGATATTTAGGGACCTTTGATGTTTAAGGGCCTATGATGTTTAGGGACCTATGATGTTTAGGGACCTATGATGTTTGGGGACCTTTGATGTTTAAGGGCCTATGATATTTAGGGACCTTTGATGTTTAAGGGCCTATGATGTTTAAGGGTCTATGATGTTTAGGGACCTATGATATTTAGGGACCTTTGATGTTTAAGGGCCTATGATGTTTAAGGGTCTATGATGTTTAGGGACCTATGATGTTTAGGGACCTATGATGTTTGGGGACCTTTGATGTTTAAGGGCTTATGATGTTTAAGGGCCCATGATGTTTAGGGACCTATGATGTTTAGGGACCTATGATGTTTGGGGACCTTTGATGTTTAAGGGCCTATGATGTTAAGGGCCTATGATGTTTAAGGGCCTATGATGTTTAGGGACCTATGATGTTTAGGGACCTATGATGTTTGGGGACCTATGATGTTTAAGGGCCTATGATTTTTAAGGGCCTATGATGTTTAGGGACCTATGATGTTTGGGGACCTTTGATGTTTAAGGGCCTATGATGTTTAAGGGCCTATGATGTTTAAGGGCCTATGATGTTTATGGACCTATGATGTTAAGGGACCTTTGATGTTTAAGGGCCTATGATGTTTAGGGACCTATGATATTTAGGAACCTTTGATGTTTAAGGGCCTATGATGTTTATGGACCTATGATGTTAAGGGACCTTTGATGTTTAAGGGCCTATGATGTTTAGGGACCTATGATATTTAGGGACCTATGATGTTTGTGGACCTATGATGTTAAGGGACCTTTGATGTTTAAGGGCCTATGATGTTTAGGGACCTATGATATTTAGGGACCTTTGATGTTTAAGGGCCTATGATGTTTGTGGACCTATGATGTTAAGGGACCTTTGATGTTTAAGGGCCTATGATGTTTAGGGACCTATGATGTTTAGGGACCTATGATGTTTAGGGACCTTTGATGTTTAAGGGCTTATGATGTTTAGGGACCTATGATGTTTAGGGACCTTTGATGTTTAAGGGCCTATGATGTTTAGGGACCTATGATGTTTAGGGACCTTTGATGTTTAAGGGCCTATGATGTTTAGGGACCTATGATATTTAGGGGCCTATGATGTTTAGGGACCTATGATGTTTAGGGACCTATGATATTTAGGGACCTTTGATGTTTAAGGGCCTATGATGTTTAGGGACCTATGATGTTTAGGGACCTTTGATGTTTGGGGACCTTTGATGTTTAAGGGCCTATGATGTTTAGGGACCTATGATATTTATGGACCTATGATGTTTAAGGGCCTATGATGTTTATGGACGTATGATGTTAAGGGACCTTTGATGTTTAAGGGCCTATGATGTTTAGGGACCTATGATGTTTAGGGACCTATGATGTTTAGGGACCTTTGATGTTTAAGGGCCTATTATGTTTAGGGACCTATGATGTTTAGGGACCTTTGATGTTTAAGGGCCTATGATGTTTAGGGACCTATGATATTTAGGGGCCTATGATGTTTAGGGACCTATGATGTTTAGGGACCTATGATGTTTAGGGACCTTTGATGTTTAAGGGCCTATGATGTTTAGGGACCTATGATGTTTAGGGACCTTTGATGTTTAAGGGCCTATGATGTTTAGGGACCTATGATGTTTGGGGACCTTTGATGTTTAAGGGCCTATAATGTTTAAGGGCCTATGGTGTTTAGGGACCTATGATGTTTGGGGACCTTTGATGTTTACGGGCCTATGATGTTTAAGGGCCTATGATGTTTAGGGACCTATGATGTTTAGGGACCTATGATGTTTAGGGACCTATGATGTTTAGGGACCTATGATGTTTAGGGACCTTTGATGTTTAAGGGCCTATGATGTTTAGGGACCTATGATGTTTAGGGACCTTTGATGTTTAAGGGCCTATGATGTTTAGGGAGCTATGATGTTTAGGGACCTATGATATTTAGGGGCCTATGATGTTTAGGGACCTATGATGTTTGGGGACCTTTGATGTTTAAGGGCCTATGATGTTTAGGGACCTATGATATTTAGGGGCCTATGATGTTTAGGGACCTATGATGTTTGGGGACCTTTGATGTTTAAGGGCCTATGATGTTTAAGGGCCTATGATGTTTAGGGACCTATGATGTTTAGGGACCTATGATGTTTGGGGACCTTTGATGTTTAAGGTCCTATGATGTTTAAGGGCCTATGATGTTTAAGGGCCTATGATGTTTAAGGGCCTATGATGTTTAGGGACTTGTGATGTTTAGGGACCTATGATGTTTGGGGACCTTTGATGTTTAAGGGCCTATGATGTTTAGGGACCTATGATATTTAGGGGCCTATTATGTTTAGGGACCTATGATGTTTAGGGACCTATGATATTTAGGGACCTTTGATGTTTAAGGGCCTATGATGTTTAGGGATCTATGATGTTTAGGGACCTATGATGTTTGGGGACCTTTGATGTTTAAGGGCCTATAATGTTTAAGGGCCTATGGTGTTTAGGGACCTATGATGTTTGGGGACCTTTGATGTTTACGGGCCTATGATGTTTAAGGGCCTATGATGTTTAGGGACCTATGATGTTTAGGGACCTATGATGTTTAGGGACCTTTGATGTTTAAGGGCCTATGATGTTTAAGGGCCTATGATGTTTAGGGACCTATGATGTTTAAGGGCCTATGATGTTTAGGGACCTATGATGTTTAGGGACCTATGATGTTTGGGGACCTATGATGTTTAAGGGCCTATGATGTTTAAGGACCTATGATGTTTAGGGACCTATGATGTTTGGGGACCTTTGATGTTTAAGGGCCTATGATGTTTAAGGGCCTATGATGTTTAGGGACCTATGATATTTAGGAACCTTTGATGTTTAAGGGCCTATGATGTTTATGGACCTATGATGTTAAGGGACCTTTGATGTTTAAGGGCCTATGATGTTTAGGGACCTATGATATTTAGGGACCTATGATGTTTGTGGACCTATGATGTTAAGGGACCTTTGATGTTTAAGGGCCTATGATGTTTAGGGACCTATGATATTTAGGGACCTTTGATGTTTAAGGGCCTATGATGTTTGTGGACCTATGATGTTAAGGGACCTTTGATGTTTAAGGGCCTATGATGTTTAGGGACCTATGATGTTTAGGGACCTATGATGTTTGGGGACCTTTGATGTTTAAGGGCCTATGATGTTTAAGGGCCTATGATGTTTAAGGGCCTATGATGTTTAGGGACCTATGATGTTTGGGGACCTATGATGTTTAAGGGCCTATGATTTTTAAGGGCCTATGATGTTTAGGGACCTATGATGTTTGGGGACCTTTGATGTTTAAGGGCCTATGATGTTTAAGGGCCTATGATGTTTAAGGGCCTATGATGTTTATGGACCTATGATGTTAAGGGACCTTTGATGTTTAAGGGCCTATGATGTTTAGGGACCTATGATATTTAGGAACCTTTGATGTTTAAGGGCCTATGATGTTTATGGACCTATGATGTTAAGGGACCTTTGATGTTTAAGGGCCTATGATGTTTAGGGACCTATGATATTTAGGGACCTATGATGTTTGTGGACCTATGATGTTAAGGGTTCTTTGATGTTTAAGGGCCTATGATGTTTATGGACCTATGATATTTAGGGACCTTTGATGTTTAAGGGCCTATGATGTTTGTGGACCTATGATGTTAAGGGGCCTTTGATGTTTAAGGGCCTATGATGTTTAGGGACCTATGATGTTTAGGGACCTATGATGTTTAGGGACCTTTGATGTTTAAGGGCCTATGATGTTTAGGGACCTATGATGTTTAGGGACCTTTGATGTTTAAGGGCCTATGATGTTTAGGGACCTATGATATTTAGGGGCCTATGATGTTTAGGGACCTATGATGTTTAGGGACCTATGATGTTTAGGGACCTATGATGTTTAGGGACCTTTGATGTTTAAGGGCCTATGATGTTTAGGGACCTATGATGTTTAGGGACCTTTGATGTTTAAGGGCCTATGATGTTTAGGGACCTATGATGTTTAGGGACCTTTGATGTTTAAGGGCCTATGATGTTTAGGGACCTATGATATTTAGGGGCCTATGATGTTTAGGGACCTATGATGTTTAGGGACCTATGATATTTAGGGACCTTTGATGTTTAAGGGCCTATGATGTTTAGGGACCTATGATGTTTAGGGACCTATGATGTTTGGGGACCTTTGATGTTTAAGGGCCTATGATGTTTAGGGACCTATGATATTTAGGGACCTATGATGTTTAAGGGCCTATGATGTTTATGGACGTATGATGTTAAGGGACCTTTGATGTTTAAGGGCCTATGATGTTTAGGGACCTATGATGTTTAGGGACCTTTGATGTTTAAGGGCCTATGATGTTTAGGGACCTATGATGTTTAGGGACCTTTGATGTTTAAGGGCCTATGATGTTTAGGGACCTATGATATTTAGGGGCCTATGATGTTTAGGGACCTATGATGTTTAGGGACCTATGATGTTTAGGGACCTTTGATGTTTAAGGGCCTATGATGTTTAGGGACCTATGATGTTTAGGTACCTTTGATGTTTAAGGGCCTATGATGTTTAGTGACCTATGATATTTAGGGGCCTATGATGTTTAGGGACCTATGATGTTTAGGGACCTATGGTATTTAGGGACCTTTGATGTTTAAGGGCCTATGATGTTTAGGGATCTATGATGTTTAGGGACCTATGATGTTTGGGGACCTTTGATGTTTAAGGGCCTATGATGTTTAAGGGCCTATGATGTTTAGGGACCTATGATGTTTGGGGACCTTTGATGTTTAAGGGCCTATGATGTTTAAGGGCCTATGATGTTTAGGGACCTATGATGTTTAGGGACCTATGATGTTTGGGGACCTTTGATGTTTAAGGGCCTATGATGTTTAAGGGCCTATGATGTTTAGGGACCTATGATGTTTAGGGACCTATGATGTTTGGGGACCTTTGATGTTTAAGGTCCTATGATGTTTAAGGGCCTATGATGTTTAAGGGCCTATGATGTTTAAGGGCCTATGATGTTTAGGGACCTATGATGTTTAGGGACCTATGATGTTTGGGGACCTTTGATGTTTAAGGGCCTATGATGTTTAGGGACCTATGATATTTAGGGGCCTATGATGTTTAGGGACCTATGATGTTTAGAGACCTATGATATTTAGGGACCTTTGATGTTTAAGGGCCTATGATGTTTAGGGATCTATGATGTTTAGGGACCTATGATGTTTGGGGACCTTTGATGTTTAAGGGCCTATGATGTTTAAGGGCCTATGATGTTTAGGGACCTATGATGTTTGGGGACCTTTGATGTTTAAGGGCCTATGATGTTTAAGGGCCTATGATGTTTAGGGACCTATGATGTTTAGGGACCTATGATGTTTGGGGACCTTTGATGTTTAAGGGCCTATGATGTTTAAGGGCCTATGATGTTTAGGGACCTATGATGTTTAGGGACCTACGATGTTTGGGGACCTATGATGTTTAAGGGCCTATGATGTTTAAGGGCCTATGATGTTTAGGGACCTTTGATGTTTAAGGGCCTATGATGTTTAGGGACCTATGATGTTTAGGGACCTATGATGTTTAGGGACCTTTGATGTTTAAGGGCCTATTATGTTTAGGGACCTATGATGTTTAGGGACCTTTGATGTTTAAGGGCCTATGATGTTTAGGGACCTATGATATTTAGGGGCCTATGATGTTTAGGGACCTATGATGTTTAGGGACCTATGATGTTTGGGGACCTTTGATGTTTAAGGGCCTATGATGTTTAGGGACCTATGATATTTAGGGGCCTATGATGTTTAGGGACCTATGATGTTTGGGGACCTTTGATGTTTAAGGGCCTATGATGTTTAGGGACCTATGATATTTAGGGACCTATGATGTTTAGGGACCTATGATGTTTGGGGACCTTTGATGTTTGGGGACCTTTGATGTTTAAGGGCCTATGATGTTTAAGGGCCTATGATGTTTAGGGACCTATGATGTTTAGGGACCTATGATGTTTGGGGACCTTTGATGTTTAAGGTCCTATGATGTTTAAGGGCCTATGATGTTTAGGGACTTATGATGTTTGGGGACCTTTGATGTTTAAGGGCCTATGATGTTTAGGGACCTATGATATTTAGGGGCCTATTATGTTTAGGGACCTATGATGTTTAGGGACCTATGATATTTAGGGACCTTTGATGTTTAAGGGCCTATGATGTTTAGGGATCTATGATGTTTAGGGACCTATGACGTTTGGGGACCTTTGATGTTTAAGGGCCTATAATGTTTAAGGGCCTATGGTGTTTAGGGACCTATGATGTTTGGGGACCTTTGATGTTTAAGGGCCTATGATGTTTAAGGGCCTATGATGTTTAGGGACCTATGATGTTTGGGGACCTTTGATGTTTAAGGGCCTATGATGTTTAAGGGCCTATGATGTTTAGGGACCTATGATATTTAGGGACCTATGATGTTTGGGGACCTATGATGTTTAAGGGCCTATGATGTTTAAGGACCTATGATGTTTAGGGACCTATGATGTTTAGGGACCTATGATGTTTGGGGACCTTTGATGTTTAAGGGCCTATGATGTTTAAGGGCCTATGATGTTTAGGGACCTATGATGTTTAGGGACCTATGATATTTAGGGACCGTTGATGTTTAAGGGCCTACGATGTTCAGGGACCTATGATGTTTAGGGACCTATGATGTTTGGGGACCTTTGATGTTTAAGGGCCTATGACGTTTAAGGGCCTATGATGTTTAGGGACCTATGATGTTTAGGGCCCTATGATGTTTGGGGACCTTTGATGTTCAAGGGCCTATGATGTTTAAGGGCCTATGATGTTTAGGGACCTATGATGTTTAGGGACCTATGATATTTAGGGACCTTTGATGTTTAAGGGCCTATGATGTTTAGGGACCTATGATTTTTAGGGACCTATGATGTTTAAGGGCCTATGATGTTTAGGGACCTATGATATTTAGGGACCTTTGATGTTTAAGGGCCTATGATGTTTAAGGGTCTATGATGTTTAGGGACCTATGATGTTTAGGGACCTATGATGTTTGGGGACCTTTGATGTTTAAGGGCTTATGATGTTTAAGGGCCCATGATGTTTAGGGACCTATGATGTTTAGGGACCTATGATGTTTGGGGACCTTTGATGTTTAAGGGCCTATGATGTTTAAGGGCCTATGATGTTTAAGGGCCTATGATGTTTAGGGACCTATGATGTTTGGGGACCTATGATGTTTAAGGGCCTATGATTTTTAAGGGCCTATGATGTTTAGGGACCTATGATGTTTGGGGACCTTTGATGTTTAAGGGCCTATGATGTTTAAGGGCCTATGATGTTTAAGGGCCTATGATGTTTATGGACCTATGATGTTAAGGGACCTTTGATGTTTAAGGGCCTATGATGTTTAGGGACCTATGATATTTAGGAACCTTTGATGTTTAAGGGCCTATGATGTTTATGGACCTATGATGTTAAGGGACCTTTGATGTTTAAGGGCCTATGATGTTTAGGGACCTATGATATTTAGAGACCTATGATGTTTGTGGACCTATGATGTTAAGGGTTCTTTGATGTTTAAGGGCCTATGATGTTTATGGACCTATGATATTTAGGGACCTTTGATGTTTAAGGGCCTATGATGTTTGTGGACCTATGATGTTAAGGGGCCTTTGATGTTTAAGGGCCTATGATGTTTAGGGACCTATGATGTTTAGGGACCTATGATGTTTAGGGACCTTTGATGTTTAAGGGCCTATGATGTTTAGGGACCTATGATGTTTAGGGACCTTTGATGTTTAAGGGCCTATGATGTTTAGGGACCTATGATATTTAGGGGCCTATGATGTTTAGGGACCTATGATGTTTAGGGACCTATGATGTTTAGGGACCTATGATGTTTAGGGACCTTTGATGTTTAAGGGCCTATGATGTTTAGGGACCTATGATGTTTAGGGACCTTTGATGTTTAAGGGCCTATGATGTTTAGGGACCTATGATGTTTAGGGACCTTTGATGTTTAAGGGCCTATGATGTTTAGGGACCTATGATATTTAGGGGCCTATGATGTTTAGGGACCTATGATGTTTAGGGACCTATGATATTTAGGGACCTTTGATGTTTAAGGGCCTATGATGTTTAGGGACCTATGATGTTTAGGGACCTATGATGTTTGGGGACCTTTGATGTTTAAGGGCCTATGATGTTTAGGGACCTATGATATTTAGGGACCTATGATGTTTAAGGGCCTATGATGTTTATGGACGTATGATGTTAAGGGACCTTTGATGTTT
The DNA here is from genome assembly GCF_043380555.1 of Nothobranchius furzeri. Classification (NCBI taxonomy): domain Eukaryota; kingdom Metazoa; phylum Chordata; class Actinopteri; order Cyprinodontiformes; family Nothobranchiidae; genus Nothobranchius; species Nothobranchius furzeri. Next base: position 865,188 of record NC_091749.1, read on the forward strand.
AAGGGCCTATGATGTTTAGGGACCTATGATGTTTAGGGACCTTTGATGTTTAAGGGCCTATGATGTTTAGGGACCTATGATGTTTAGGGACCTTTGATGTTTAAGGGCCTATGATGTTTAGGGACCTATGATATTTAGGGGCCTATGATGTTTAGGGACCTATGATGTTTAGGGACCTATGATGTTTAGGGACCTTTGATGTTTAAGGGCCTATGATGTTTAGGGACCTATGATGTTTAGGTACCTTTGATGTTTAAGGGCCTATGATGTTTAGTGACCTATGATATTTAGGGGCCTATGATGTTTAGGGACCTATGATGTTTAGGGACCTATGGTATTTAGGGACCTTTGATGTTTAAGGGCCTATGATGTTTAGGGATCTATGATGTTTAGGGACCTATGATGTTTGGGGACCTTTGATGTTTAAGGGCCTATGATGTTTAAGGGCCTATGATGTTTAGGGACCTATTATGTTTGGGGACCTTTGATGTTTAAGGGCCTATGATGTTTAAGGGCCTATGATGTTTAGGGACCTATGATGTTTAGGGACCTATGATGTTTGGGGACCTTTGATGTTTAAGGGCCTATGATGTTTAAGGGCCTATGATGTTTAGGGACCTATGATGTTTAGGGACCTATGATGTTTGGGGACCTTTGATGTTTAAGGTCATATGATGTTTAAGGGCCTATGATGTTTAAGGGCCTATGATGTTTAAGGGCCTATGATGTTTAGGGACCTATGATGTTTAGGGACCTATGATGTTTGGGGACCTTTGATGTTTAAGGGCCTATGATGTTTAGGGACCTATGATATTTAGGGGCCTATGATGTTTAGGGACCTATGATGTTTAGAGACCTATGATATTTAGGGACCTTTGATGTTTAAGGGCCTATGATGTTTAGGGATCTATGATGTTTAGGGACCTATGATGTTTGGGGACCTTTGATGTTTAAGGGCCTATGATGTTTAAGGGCCTATGATGTTTAGGGACCTATGATGTTTGGGGACCTTTGATGTTTAAGGGCCTATGATGTTTAAGGGCCTATGATGTTTAGGGACCTATGATGTTTAGGGACCTATGATGTTTGGGGACCTTTGATGTTTAAGGGCCTATGATGTTTAAGGGCCTATGATGTTTAGGGACCTATGATGTTTAGGGACCTACGATGTTTGGGGACCTATGATGTTTAAGGGCCTATGATGTTTAAGGGCCTATGATGTTTAGGGACCTATGATGTTTGGGGACCTTTGATGTTTAAGGGCCTATGATGTTTAGGGACCTATGATGTTTAGGGACCTATGATATTTCGGGACCTTTGATGTTTAAGGGCCTATGATGTTTAGGGACCTATGATGTTTAGGGACCTATGATGTTTGGGGACCTTTGATGTTTAAGGACCTATGATGTTTAAGGGCCTATGATGTTTAGGGACCTATGATGTTTAGGGACCTATGATGTTTGGGGACCTTTGATGTTCAAGGGCCTATGATGTTTAAGGGCCTATGATGTTTAGGGACCTATGATGTTTAGGGACCTATGATATTTAGGGACCTTTGATGTTTAAGGGCCTATGATGTTTAGGGACCTATGATGTTTAGGGACCTATGATGTTTAAGGGCCTATGATGTTTAGGGACCTATGATATTTAGGGACCTTTGATGTTTAAGGGCCTATGATGTTTAGGGACCTTTGATGTTTAAGGGCCTATGATGTTTAAGGGCCTATGATGTTTAGGGACCTATGATGTTTAGGGACCTATGATGTTTGGGGACCTTTGATGTTTAAGGGCTTATGATGTTTAAGGGCCTATGATGTTTAGGGACCTATAATCTTTAGGGACCTATGATGTTTGGGGACCTTTGATGTTTAAGGGCCTATGATGTTTAAGGGCCTATGATGTTTAAGGGCCTATGATGTTTAGGGACCTATGATGTTTAGGGACCTATGATGTTTGGGGACCTATGATGTTTAAGGGCCTATGATTTTTAAGGGCCTATGATGTTTAGGGACCTATGATGTTTAGGGACCTATGATGTTTGGGGACCTTTGATGTTTAAGGGCCTATGATGTTTAAGGGCCTATGATGTTTAGGGACCTATGATGTTTAGGGACCTATGATATTTAGGGACCTTTGATGTTTAAGGGCCTATGATGTTTAAGGGCCTATGATGTTTGGGAACCTTTGATGTTTAAGGGCCTATGATGTTTAAGGGCCTATGATGTTTAAGGGCCTATGATGTTTAGGGACCTATGATGTTTAGGGACCTATGATATTTAGGGACCTTTGATGTTTAAGGGCCTATGATGTTTAAGGACCTATGATTTTTGGGGACCTTTGATGTTTAAGGGCCTATGATGTTTAAGGGCCTATGATGTTTAGGGACCTATGAGGTTTAGGGACCTATGATATTTAGGGACCTTTGATGTTTAAGGGCCTATGATGTTTAGGGACCTATGATGTTTAGGGACCTATGATGTTTGGGGACCTTTGATTTTTAAGGGCCTATGATGTTTAAGGGCCTATGATGTTTAGGGACCTATGATGTTTAGGGACCTATGATGTTTGGGGACCTTTGATGTTTAAGGGCCTATGATGTTTAAGGGCCTATGATGTTTAGGGACCTATGATGTTTAGGGACCTTTGATGTTTAAGGGCCTATGATGTTTAGGGACCTATGATGTTTAGGGACCTATGATATTTAGGGACCTTTGATGTTTAAGGGCCTATGATGTTTAGGGACCTTTGATGTTTAAGGGCCTATGATGTTTAAGGGCCTATGATGTTTAGGGACCTATGATGTTTAGGGACCTATGATATTTAGGGACCTTTGATGTTTAAGGGCCTATGATGTTTAGGGACCTATGATGTTTAGGGACCTATGATGTTTGGGGACCTTTGATGTTTAAGGGCCTATGATGTTTAGGGACCTATGATATTTAGGGACCTATGATGTTTAAGGGCCTATGATGTTTATGGATGTATGATGTTAAGGGACCTTTGATGTTTAAGGGCCTATGATGTTTAGGGACCTATGATGTTTAGGGACCTATGATGTGTAGGGACCTTTGATGTTTAAGGGCCTATGATTTTTAGGGACCTATGATGTTTAGGGACCTATGATGTTTAAGGGCCTATGATGTTTAGGGACCTATGATATTTAGGGGCCTATGATGTTTAGGGACCTATGATGTTTAGGGACCTATGATGTTTAGGGACCTATGATGTTTAGGGACCCTTGATGTTAAAGGGCCTATGATGTTTAGGGACCTATGATGTTTAGGGACCTTTGATGTTTAAGGGCCTATGATGTTTAGGGACCTATGATGTTTAGGGACCTATGATATTTAGGGACCTTTGATGTTTAAGGGCCTATGATGTTTAGGGACCTTTGATGTTTAAGGGCCTATGATGTTTAAGGGCCTATGATGTTTAGGGACCTATGATGTTTAGGGACCTATGATATTTAGGGACCTTTGATGTTTAAGGGCCTATGATGTTTAGGGACCTATGATATTTAGGGACCTATGATGTTTGGGGACCTTTGATGTTTAAGGGCCTATGATGTTTAGGGACCTATGATATTTAGGGACCTATGATGTTTAAGGGCCTATGATGTTTATGGATGTATGATGTTAAGGGACCTTTGATGTTTAAGGGCCTATGATGTTTAGGGACCTATGATGTTTAGGGACCTATGATGTGTAGGGACCTTTGATGTTTAAGGGCCTATGATTTTTAGGGACCTATGATGTTTAGGGACCTATGATGTTTAGGGACCTATGATATTTAGGGGCCTATGATGTTTAGGGACCTATGATGTTTAGGGACCTATGATGTTTAGGGACCTATGATGTTTAGGGACCTTTGATGTTAAAGGGCCTATGATGTTTAGGGACCTATGATGTTTAGGGACCTTTAATGTTTAAGGGCCTATGATGTTTAGGGACCTATTATATTTAGGGGCCTATGATGTTTAGGGACCTATGATGTTTAGGGACCTATGATATTTAGGGACCTTTGATGTTTAAGGGCCTATGATGTTTAGGGATCTATGATGTTTAGGGACCTATGATGTTTGGGGACCTTTGATGTTTAAGGGCCTATGATGTTTAAGGGCCTATGATGTTTAGGGACCTATGATGTTTGGGGACCTTTGATGTTTAAGGGCCTATGATGTTTAAGGGCCTATGATGTCTAGGGACCTATGATGTTTAGGGACCTATGATGTTTGGGGACCTTTGATGTTTAAGGGCCTATGATGTTTAAGGGCCTATGATGTTTAGGGACCTATGATGTTTAGGGACCTATGATGTTTGGGGACCTTTGATGTTTAAGGTCCTATGATGTTTAAGGGCCTATGATGTTTAAGGGCCTATGATGTTTAAGGGCCTATGATGTTTAGGGACCTATGATGTTTAGGGACCTATGATGTTTGGGGACCTTTGATGTTTAAGGGCCTATGATGTTTAGGGACCTATGATATTTAGGGGCCTATGATGTTTAGGGACCTATGATGTTTAGGGACCTATGATATTTAGGGACCTTTGATGTTTAAGGGCCTATGATGTTTAAGGGCCTATGATGTTTAGGGATCTATGATGTTTAGGGACCTATGATGTTTAAGGGCCTATGATGTTTAAGGGCCTATGATGTTTAAGGGCCTATGATGTTTAGGGACCTATGATGTTTGGGGACCTTTGATGTTTAAGGGCCTATGATGTTTAAGGGCCTATGATGTTTAGGGACCTATGATGTTTAGGGACCTATGATGTTTGGGGACCTTTGATGTTTAAGGGCCTATGATGTTTAAGGGCCTATGATGTTTAGTGACCTATGATGTTTAGGGACCTATGATGTTTGGGGACCTATGATGTTTAAGGGCCTATGATGTTTAAGGGCCTATGATGTTTAGGGACCTATGATGTTTGGGGACCTTTGATGTTTAAGGGCCTATGATGTTTAAGGGCCTATGATGTTTAGGGACCTATGATGTTTAGGGACCTATGATATTTAGGGACCGTTGATGTTTAAGGGCCTATGATGTTTATGGACGTATGATGTTAAGGGACCTATGATGTTTAAGGGCCTATGATGTTTAGGGACCTATGATATTTAGGGACCTTTGATGTTTAAGGGCCTATGATGTTTAAGGGTCTATGATGTTTAGGGACCTATGATGTTTAGGGACCTATGATGTTTGGGGACCTTTGATGTTTAAGGGCTTATGATGTTTAAGGGCCCATGATGTTTAGGGACCTATGATGTTTAGGGACCTATGATGTTTGGGGACCTTTGATGTTTAAGGGCCTATGATGTTTAAGGGCCTATGATGTTTAAGGGCCTATGATGTTTAGGGACCTATGATGTTTGGGGACCTATGATGTTTAAGGGCCTATGATTTTTAAGGGCCTATGATGTTTGGGGACCTTTGATGTTTAAGGGCCTATGATGTTTAAGGGCCTATGATGTTTAAGGGCCTATGATGTTTATGGACCTATGATGTTAAGGGACCTTTGATGTTTAAGGGCCTATGATGTTTAGGGACCTATGATATTTAGGAACCTTTGATGTTTAAGGGCCTATGATGTTTATGGACCTATGATGTTAAGGGACCTTTGATGTTTAAGGGCCTATGATGTTTAGGGACCTATGATATTTAGGGACCTATGATGTTTGTGGACCTATGATGTTAAGGGACCTTTGATGTTTAAGGGCCTATGATGTTTATGGACCTATGATATTTAGGGACCTTTGATGTTTAAGGGCCTATGATGTTTGTGGACCTATGATGTTAAGGGACCTTTGATGTTTAAGGGCCTATGATGTTTAGGGACCTATGATGTTTAGGGACCTATGATGTTTAGGGACATTTGATGTTTAAGGGCCTATGATGTTTAGGGACCTATGATGTTTAGGGACCTTTGATGTTTAAGGGCCTATGATGTTTAGGGACCTATGATATTTAGGGGCCTATGATGTTTAGGGACCTATGATGTTTAGGGACCTATGATGTTTAGGGACCTATGATGTTTAGGGACCTATGATGTTTAGGGACCTTTGATGTTTAAGGGCCTATGATGTTTAGGGACCTATGATGTTTAGGGACCTTTGATGTTTAAGGGCCTATGATGTTTAGGGACCTATGATGTTTAGGGACCTTTGATGTTTAAGGGCCTATGATGTTTAGGGACCTATGATATTTAGGGGCCTATGATGTTTAGGGACCTATGATGTTTAGGGACCTATGATATTTAGGGACCTTTGATGTTTAAGGGCCTATGATGTTTAGGGACCTATGATGTTTAGGGACCTATGATGTTTGGGGACCTTTGATGTTTAAGGGCCTATGATGTTTAGGGACCTATGATATTTAGGGACCTATGATGTTTAAGGGCCTATGATGTTTATGGACGTATGATGTTAAGGGACCTTTGATGTTTAAGGGCCTATGATGTTTAGGGACCTATGATGTTTAGGGACCTTTGATGTTTAAGGGCCTATGATGTTTAGGGACCTATGATGTTTAGGGACCTTTGATGTTTAAGGGCCTATGATGTTTAGGGACCTATGATATTTAGGGGCCTATGATGTTTAGGGACCTATGATGTTTAGGGACCTATGATGTTTAGGGACCTTTGATGTTTAAGGGCCTATGATGTTTAGGGACCTATGATGTTTAGGTACCTTTGATGTTTAAGGGCCTATGATGTTTAGTGACCTATGATATTTAGGGGCCTATGATGTTTAGGGACCTATGATGTTTAGGGACCTATGATATTTAGGGACCTTTGATGTTTAAGGGCCTATGATGTTTAGGGATCTATGATGTTTAGGGACCTATGATGTTTGGGGACCTTTGATGTTTAAGGGCCTATGATGTTTAAGGGCCTATGATGTTTAGGGACCTATGATGTTTGGGGACCTTTGATGTTTAAGGGCCTATGATGTTTAAGGGCCTATGATGTTTAGGGACCTATGATGTTTAGGGACCTATGATGTTTGGGGACCTTTGATGTTTAAGGGCCTATGATGTTTAAGGGCCTATGATGTTTAGGGACCTATGATGTTTAGGGACCTATGATGTTTGGGGACCTTTGATGTTTAAGGTCCTATGATGTTTAAGGGCCTATGATGTTTAAGGGCCTATGATGTTTAAGGGCCTATGATGTTTAGGGACCTATGATGTTTAGGGACCTATGATGTTTGGGGACCTTTGATGTTTAAGGGCCTATGATGTTTAGGGACCTATGATATTTAGGGGCCTATGATGTTTAGGGACCTATGATGTTTAGAGACCTATGATATTTAGGGACCTTTGATGTTTAAGGGCCTATGATGTTTAGGGATCTATGATGTTTAGGGACCTATGATGTTTGGGGACCTTTGATGTTTAAGGGCCTATGATGTTTAAGGGCCTATGATGTTTAGGGACCTATGATGTTTGGGGACCTTTGATGTTTAAGGGCCTATGATGTTTAAGGGCCTATGATGTTTAGGGACCTATGATGTTTAGGGACCTATGATGTTTGGGGACCTTTGATGTTTAAGGGCCTATGATGTTTAAGGGCCTATGATGTTTAGGGACCTATGATGTTTAGGGACCTACGATGTTTGGGGACCTATGATGTTTAAGGGCCTATGATGTTTAAGGGCCTATGATGTTTAGGGACCTATGATGTTTGGGGACCTTTGATGTTTAAGGGCCTATGATGTTTAGGGACCTATGATGTTTAGGGACCTATGATATTTCGGGACCTTTGATGTTTAAGGGCCTATGATGTTTAGGGACCTATGATGTTTGGGGACCTTTGATGTTTAAGGGCCTATGATGTTTAAGGGCCTATGATGTTTAGGGACCTATGATGTTTAGGGACCTATGATGTTTGGGGACCTTTGATGTTCAAGGGCCTATGATGTTTAAGGGTCTATGATGTTTAGGGACCTATGATGTTTAGGGACCTATGATATTTAGGGACCTTTGATGTTTAAGGGCCTATGATGTTTAGGGACCTATGATGTTTAGGGACCTATGATGTTTAAGGGCCTATGATGTTTAGGGACCTATGATATTTAGGGACCTTTGATGTTTAAGGGCCTATGATGTTTAGGGACCTTTGATGTTTAAGGGCCTATGATGTTTAAGGGCCTATGATGTTTAGGGACCTATGATGTTTAGGGACCTATGATGTTTGGGGACCTTTGATGTTTAAGGGCTTATGATGTTTAAGGGCCTATGATGTTTAGGGACCTATGATCTTTAGGGACCTATGATGTTTGGGGACCTTTGATGTTTAAGGGCCTATGATGTTTAAGGGCCTATGATGTTTAAGGGCCTATGATGTTTAGGGACCTATGATGTTTAGGGACCTATGATGTTTGGGGACCTATGATGTTTAAGGGCCTATGATTTTTAAGGGCCTATGATGTTTAGGGACCTATGATGTTTGGGGACCTTTGATGTTTAAGGGCCTATGATGTTTAAGGGCCTATGATGTTTAGGGACCTATGATGTTTAGGGACCTATGATATTTAGGGACCTTTGATGTTTAAGGGCCTATGATGTTTAAGGGCCTATGATGTTTGGGAACCTTTGATGTTTAAGGGCCTATGATGTTTAAGGGCCTATGATGTTTAAGGGCCTATGATGTTTAGGGACCTATGATGTTTAGGGACCTATGATATTTAGGGACCTTTGATGTTTAAGGGCCTATGATGTTTAAGGACCTATGATGTTTGGGGACCTTTGATGTTTAAGGGCCTATGATGTTTAAGGGCCTATGATGTTTAGGGACCTATGAGGTTTAGGGACCTATGATATTTAGGGACCTTTGATGTTTAAGGGCCTATGATGTTTAGGGACCTATGATGTTTAGGGACCTATGATGTTTGGGGACCTTTGATTTTTAAGGGCCTATGATGTTTAAGGGCCTATGATGTTTAGGGACCTATGATGTTTAGGGACCTATTATGTTTGGGGACCTTTGATGTTTAAGGGCCTATGATGTTTAAGGGCCTATGATGTTTAGGGACCTATGATGTTTAGGGACCTTTGATGTTTAAGGGCCTATGATGTTTAGGGACCTATGATGTTTAGGGACCTATGATATTTAGGGACCTTTGATGTTTAAGGGCCTATGATGTTTAGGGACCTTTGATGTTTAAGGGCCTATGATGTTTAAGGGCCTATGATGTTTAGGGACCTATGATGTTTAGGGACCTATGATATTTAGGGACCTTTGATGTTTAAGGGCCTATGATGTTTAGGGACCTATGATGTTTAGGGACCTATGATGTTTGGGGACCTTTGATGTTTAAGGGCCTATGATGTTTAGGGACCTATGATATTAAGGGACCTATGATGTTTAAGGGCCTATGATGTTTATGGATGTATGATGTTAAGGGACCTTTGATGTTTAAGGGCCTATGATGTTTAGGGACCTATGATGTTTAGGGACCTATGATGTGTAGGGACCTTTGATGTTTAAGGGCCTATGATTTTTAGGGACCTATGATGTTTAGGGACCTATGATGTTTAAGGGCCTATGATGTTTAGGGACCTATGATATTTAGGGGCCTATGATGTTTAGGGACCTATGATGTTTAGGGACCTATGATGTTTAGGGACCTATGATGTTTAGGGACCTTTGATGTTAAAGGGCCTATGATGTTTAGGGACCTATGATGTTTAGGGACCTATGATGTGTAGGGACCTTTGATGTTTAAGGGCCTATGATTTTTAGGGACCTATGATGTTTAGGGACCTATGATGTTTAAGGGCCTATGATGTTTAGGTACCTATGATATTTAGGGGCCTATGATGTTTAGGGACCTATGATGTTTAGGGACCTATGATGTTTAGGGACCTATGATGTTTAGGGACCTTTGATGTTAAAGGGCCTATGATGTTTAGGGACCTATGATGTTTAGGGACCTTTGATGTTTAAGGGCCTATGATGTTTAGGGACCTATTATATTTAGGGGCCTATGATGTTTAGGGACCTATGATGTTTAGGGACCTATGATATTTAGGGACCTTTGATGTTTAAGGGCCTATGATGTTTAGGGATCTATGATGTTTAGGGACCTATGATGTTTGGGGACCTTTGATGTTTAAGGGCCTATGATGTTTAAGGGCCTATGATGTTTAGGGACCTATGATGTTTGGGGACCTTTGATGTTTAAGGGCCTATGATGTTTAAGGGCCTATGATGTTTAGGGACCTATGATGTTTAGGGACCTATGATGTTTGGGGACCTTTGATGTTTAAGGGCCTATGATGTTTAAGGGCCTATGATGTTTAGGGACCTATGATGTTTAGGGACCTATGATGTTTGGGGACCTTTGATGTTTAAGGTCCTATGATGTTTAAGGGCCTATGATGTTTAAGGGCCTATGATGTTTAAGGGCCTATGATGTTTAGGGACCTATGATGTTTAGGGACCTATGATGTTTGGGGACCTTTGATGTTTAAGGGCCTATGATGTTTAGGGACCTATGATATTTAGGGGCCTATGATGTTTAGGGACCTATGATGTTTAGGGACCTATGATATTTAGGGACCTTTGATGTTTAAGGGCCTATGATGTTTAGGGATCTATGATGTTTAGGGACCTATGATGTTTGGGGACCTTTGATGTTTAAGGGCCTATGATGTTTAAGGGCCTATGATGTTTAGGGACCTATGATGTTTGGGGACCTTTGATGTTTAAGGGCCTATGATGTTTAAGGGCCTATGATGTTTAGGGACCTATGATGTTTAGGGACCTATGATGTTTGGGGACCTTTGATGTTTAAGGGCCTATGATGTTTAAGGGCCTATGATGTTTAGGGACCTATGATGTTTAGGGACCTATGATGTTTGGGGACCTATGATGTTTAAGGGCCTATGATGTTTAAGGGCCTATGATGTTTAGGGACCTATGATGTTTGGGGACCTTTGATGTTTAAGGGCCTATGATGTTTAAGGGCCTATGATGTTTAGGGACCTATGATGTTTAGGGACCTATGATATTTAGGGACCGTTGATGTTTAAGGGCCTATGATGTTTATGGACGTATGATGTTAAGGGACCTTTGATGTTTAAGGGCCTATGATGTTTAGGGACCTATGATGTTTAGGGACCTTTGATGTTTAAGGGCCTATGATGTTTAGGGACCTATGATGTTTGGGGACCTTTGATGTTTAAGGGCCTATGATGTTTAGGGACCTATGATATTTAGGGACCTATGATGTTTAAGGGCCTATGATGTTTATGGACGTATGATGTTAAGGGACCTTTGATGTTTAAGGGCCTATGATGTTTAGGGACCTATGATGTTTAGGGACCTTTGATGTTTAAGGGCCTATGATGTTTAGGGACCTATGATGTTTAGGGACCTTTGATGTTTAAGGGCCTATGATGTTTAGGGACCTATGATATTTAGGGGCCTATGATGTTTAGGGACCTATGATGTTTAGGGACCTATGATGTTTAGGGACCTTTGATGTTTAAGGGCCTATGATGTTTAGGGACCTATGATGTTTAGGTCCCTTTGATGTTTAAGGGCCTATGATGATTAGGGACCTATGATATTTAGGGGCCTATGATGTTTAGGGACCTATGATGTTTAGGGACCTATGATATTTAGGGACCTTTGATGTTTAAGGGCCTATGATGTTTAGGGATCTATGATGTTTAGGGACCTATGATGTTTGGGGACCTTTGATGTTTAAGGGCCTATGATGTTTAAGGGCCTATGATGTTTAGGGACCTATGATGTTTGGGGACCTTTGATGTTTAAGGGCCTATGATGTTTAAGGGCCTATGATGTTTAGGGACCTATGATGTTTAGGGACCTATGATGTTTGGGGACCTTTGATGTTTAAGGGCCTATGATGTTTAAGGGCCTATGATGTTTAGGGTCCTGTGATGTTTAGGGACCTATGATGTTTGGGGACCTTTGATGTTTAAGGTCCTATGATGTTTAAGGGCCTATGATGTTTAAGGGCCTATGATGTTTAAGGGCCTATGATGTTTAGGGACCTATGATGTTTAGGGATCTATGATGTTTGGGGACCTTTGATGTTTAAGGGCTTATGATGTTTAGGGACCTATGATATTTAGGGGCCTATGATGTTTAGGGACCTATGATGTTTAGAGACCTATGATATTTAGGGACCTTTGATGTTTAAGGGCCTATGATGTTTAGGGATCTATGATGTTTAGGGACCTATGATGTTTGGGGACCTTTGATGTTTAAGGGCCTATGATGTTTAAGGGCCTATGATGTTTAGGGACCTATGATGTTTGGGGACCTTTGATGTTTAAGGGCCTATGATGTTTAAGGGCCTATGATGTTTAGGGACCTATGATGTTTAGGGACCTATGATGTTTGGGGACCTTTGATGTTTAAGGGCCTATGATGTTTAAGGGCCTATGATGTTGAGGGACCTATGATGTTTAGGGACCTACGATGTTTGGGGACCTATGATGTTTAAGGGCCTATGATGTTTAAGGGCCTATGATGTTTAAGGGCCTATGATGTTTAGGGACCTATGATGTTTGGGGACCTTTGATGTTTAAGGGCCTATGATGTTTAGGGACCTATGATGTTTAGGGATCTATGATATTTCGGGACCTTTGATGTTTAAGGGCCTATGATGTTTAGGGACCTATGATGTTTAGGGACCTATGATGTTTGGGGACCTTTGATGTTTAAGGGCCTATGATGTTTAAGGGCCTATGATGTTTAGGGACCTATGATGTTTAGGGACCTATGATGTTCAAGGGCCTATGATGTTTAAGGGCCTATGATGTTTAGGGACCTATGATGTTTAGGGACCTATGATATTTAGGGACCTTTGATGTTTAAGGGCCTATGATGTTTAGGGACCTATGATGTTTAGGGACCTATGATGTTTAAGGGCCTATGATGTTTAGGGACCTATGATATTTAGGGACCTTTGATGTTTAAGGGCCTATGATGTTTAGGGACCTTTGATGTTTAAGGGCCTATGATGTTTAAGGGTCTATGATGTTTAGGGACCTATGATGTTTAGGGACCTATGATGTTTGGGGACCTTTGATGTTTAAGGGCTTATGATGTTTAAGGGCCTATGATGTTTAGGGACCTATGATCTTTAGGGACCTATGATGTTTGGGGACCTTTGATGTTTAAGGGCCTATGATGTTTAAGGGCCTATGATGTTTAAGGGCCTATGATGTTTAGGGACCTATGATGTTTAGGGACCTATGATGTTTGGGGACCTATGATGTTTAAGGGCCTATGATTTTTAAGGGCCTATGATGTTTAGGGACCTATGATGTTTGGGGACCTTTGATGTTTAAGGGCCTATGATGTTTAAGGGCCTATGATGTTTAGGGACCTATGATGTTTAGGGACCTATGATATTTAGGGACCTTTGATGTATAAGGGCCTATGATGTTTAAGGGCCTATGATGTTTGGGAACCTTTGATGTTTAAGGGCCTATGATGTTTAAGGGCCTATGATGTTTAAGGGCCTATGATGTTTAGGGACCTATGATGTTTAGGGACCTATGATATTTAGGGACCTTTGATGTTTAAGGGCCTATGATTTTTAAGGGCCTATGATGTTTAAGGACCTATGATGTTTGGGGACCTTTGATGTTTAAGGGCCTATGATGTTTAAGGGCCTATGATGTTTAGGGACCTATGAGGTTTAGGGACCTATGATATTTAGGGACCTTTGATGTTTAAGGGCCTATGATGTTTAGGGACCTATGGTGTTTAGGGACCTATGATGTTTGGGGACCTTTGATGTTTAAGGGCCTATGATGTTTAAGGGCCTATGATGTTTAGGGACCTATGATGTTTAGGGACCTATGATGTTTAGGGACCTATGATGTTTGGGGACCTTTGATGTTTACGGGCCTATGATGTTTAAGGGCCTATGATGTTTAGGGACCTATGATGTTTAGGGACCTTTGATGTTTAAGGGCCTATGATGTTTAGGGACCTATGATGTTTAGGGACCTATGATATTTAGGGACCTTTGATGTTTAAGGGCCTATGATGTTTAGGGACCTTTGATGTTTAAGGGCCTATGATGTTTAAGGGCCTATGATGTTTAGGGACCTATGATGTTTAGGGACCTATGATATTTAGGGACCTTTGATGTTTAAGGGCCTATGATGTTTAAGGACCTATGATGTTTAGGGACCTATGATGTTTGGGGACCTTTGATGTTTAAGGGCCTATGATGTTTAGGGACCTATGATATTTAGGGACCTATGATGTTTAAGGGCCTATGATGTTTATGGATGGATGATGTTAAGGGACCTTTGATGTTTAAGGGCCTATGATGTTTAGGGACCTATGATGTTTAGGGACCTATGATGTGTAGGGACCTTTGATGTTTAAGGGCCTATGATTTTTAGGGACCTATGATGTTTAGGGACCTATGATGTTTAAGGGCCTATGATGTTTAGGGACCTATGATATTTAGGGGCCTATGATGTTTAGGGACCTATGATGTTTAGGGACCTATGATGTTTAGGGACCTATGATGTTTAGGGACCTTTGATGTTAAAGGGCCTATGATGTTTAGGGACCTATGATGTTTAGGGACCTTTGATGTTTAGGGACCTATGATATTTAGGGGCCTATGATATTTAGGGGCCTATGATGTTTAGGGACCTATGATGTTTAGGGACCTATGATATTTAGGGACCTTTGATGTTTAAGGGCCTATGATGTTTAGGGATCTATGATGTTTAGGGACCTATGATGTTTGGGGACCTTTGATGTTTAAGGGCCTATGATGTTTAAGGGCCTATGATGTTTAGGGACCTATGATGTTTGGGGACCTTTGATGTTTAAGGGCCTATGATGTTTAAGGGCCTATGATGTTTAGGGACCTACGATGTTTAGGGACCTATGATGTTTGGGGACCTTTGATGTTTAAGGGCCTATGATGTTTAAGGGCCTATGATGTTTAGGGACCTATGATGTTTAGGGACCTATGATGTTTGGGGACCTTTGTTGTTTAAGGTCCTATGATGTTTAAGGGCCTATGATGTTTAAGGGCCTATGATGTTTAAGGGCCTATGATGTTTAGGGACCTATGATGTTTAGGGACCTATGATGTTTGGGGACCTTTGATGTTTAAGGGCCTATGATGTTTAGGGACCTATGATATTTAGGGGCCTATGATGTTTAGGGACCTATGATGTTTAGGGACCTATGATATTTAGGGACCTTTGATGTTTAAGGGCCTATGATGTTTAGGGATCTATGATGTTTAGGGACCTATGATGTTTGGGGACCTTTGATGTTTAAGGACCTATGATGTTTAAGGGCCTATGATGTTTAGGGACCTATGATGTTTGGGGACCTTTGATGTTTAAGGGCCTATGATGTTTAAGGGCCTATGATGTTTAGGGACCTATGATGTTTAGGGACCTATGATGTTTGGGGACCTTTGATGTTTAAGGGCCTATGATGTTTAAGGGCCTATGATGTTTAGGGACCTATGATGTTTAGGGACCTATGATGTTTGGGGACCTATGATGTTTAAGGGCCTATGATGTTTAAGGGCCTATGATGTTTAGGGACCTATGATGTTTGGGGACCTTTGATGTTTAAGGGCCTATGATGTTTAAGGGCCTATGATGTTTAGGGACCAATGATGTTTAGGGACCTATGATATTTAGGGACCGTTGATGTTTAAGGGCCTATGATGTTTAGGGACCTATGATGTTTAGGGACCTATGATGTTTGGGGACCTTTGATGTTTAAGGGCCTATGACGTTTAAGGGCCTATGATGTTTAGGGACCTATGGTGTTTAGGGCCCTATGATGTTTGGGGACCTTTGATGTTCAAGGGCCTATGATGTTTAAGGGCCTATGATGTTTAGGGACCTATGATGTTTAGGGACCTATGATATTTAGGGACCTTTGATGTTTAAGGGCCTATGATGTTTAGGGACCTATGATGTTTAGGGACCTACGATGTTTAGGGACCTATGATGTTTAAGGGCCTATGATGTTTAAGGGCCTATGATGTTTAGGGACCTATGATGTTTGGGGACCTTTGATGTTTAAGGGCCTATGATGTTTAAGGGCCTATGATGTTTAGGGACCTATGATGTTTAGGGACCTATGATGTTTGGGGACCTTTGATGTTTAAGGGCCTATGATGTTTAAGGGCCAATGATGTTTAGGGACCTATGATGTTTAGGGACCTACAATGTTTGGGGACCTATGATGTTTAAGGGCCTATGATGTTTAGGGACCTATGATATTTAGGGGCCTATGATGTTTAGGGACCTATGATGTTTAGGGACCTATGATGTTTAGGGACCTATGATGTTTAGGGACCTATGATGTTTAGGGACCTATGATGTTTGGGGACCTATGATGTTTAAGGGCCTATGATGTTTAAGGGCCTATGATGTTTAGGGACCTATGATGTTTGGGGACCTTTGATGTTTAAGGGCCTATGATGTTTAAGGGCCTATGATGTTTAGGGACCTATGATGTTTAGGGACCTATGATATTTAGGGACCGTTGATGTTTAAGGGCCTATGATGTTTAGGGACCTATGATGTTTAGGGACCTATGATGTTTGGGGACCTTTGATGTTTAAGGGCCTATGACGTTTAAGGGCCTATGATGTTTAGGGACCTATGATGTTTAGGGCCCTATGATGTTTGGGGACCTTTGATGTTCAAGGGCCTATGATGTTTAAGGGCCTATGATGTTTAGGGACCTATGATGTTTAGGGACCTATGATATTTAGGGACCTTTGATGTTTAAGGGCCTATGATGTTTAGGGACCTATTATGTTTAGGGACCTACGATGTTTAGGGACCTATGATGTTTAAGGGCCTATGATGTTTAAGGGCCTATGATGTTTAGGGACCTATGATGTTTGGGGACCTTTGATGTTTAAGGGCCTATGATGTTTAGGGACCTATGATATTTAGGGGCCTATGATGTTTAGGGACCTATGATGTTTAGGGACCTA
This sequence comes from Nothobranchius furzeri, assembly GCF_043380555.1. Taxonomy (NCBI): domain Eukaryota; kingdom Metazoa; phylum Chordata; class Actinopteri; order Cyprinodontiformes; family Nothobranchiidae; genus Nothobranchius; species Nothobranchius furzeri. The sequence goes on from NC_091749.1 coordinate 882,180, forward strand.
TGATATTTAGGGACCTTTGATGTTTAAGGGCCTATGATGTTTAGGGATCTATGATGTTTAGGGACCTATGATGTTTGGGGACCTTTGATGTTTAAGGGCCTATGATGTTTAAGGGCCTATGATGTTTAGGGACCTATGATGTTTGGGGACCTTTGATGTTTAAGGGCCTATGATGTTTAAGGGCCTATGATGTTTAGGGACCTACGATGTTTAGGGACCTATGATGTTTGGGGACCTTTGATGTTTAAGGGCCTATGATGTTTAAGGGCCTATGATGTTTAGGGACCTATGATGTTTAGGGACCTATGATGTTTGGGGACCTTTGTTGTTTAAGGTCCTATGATGTTTAAGGGCCTATGATGTTTAAGGGCCTATGATGTTTAAGGGCCTATGATGTTTAGGGACCTATGATGTTTAGGGACCTATGATGTTTGGGGACCTTTGATGTTTAAGGGCCTATGATGTTTAGGGACCTATGATATTTAGGGGCCTATGATGTTTAGGGACCTATGATGTTTAGGGACCTATGATATTTAGGGACCTTTGATGTTTAAGGGCCTATGATGTTTAGGGATCTATGATGTTTAGGGACCTATGATGTTTGGGGACCTTTGATGTTTAAGGGCCTATGATGTTAAGGGCCTATGATGTTTAGGGACCTATGATGTTTGGGGACCTTTGATGTTTAAGGGCCTATGATGTTTAAGGGCCTATGATGTTTAGGGACCTATGATGTTTAGGGACCTATGATGTTTGGGGACCTTTGATGTTTAAGGGCCTATGATGTTTAAGGGCCTATGATGTTTAGGGACCTATGATGTTTAGGGACCTATGATGTTTGGGGACCTATGATGTTTAAGGGCCTATGATGTTTAAGGGCCTATGATGTTTAGGGACCTATGATGTTTGGGGACCTTTGATGTTTAAGGGCCTATGATGTTTAAGGGCCTATGATGTTTAGGGACCAATGATGTTTAGGGACCTATGATATTTAGGGACCGTTGATGTTTAAGGGCCTATGATGTTTAGGGACCTATGATGTTTAGGGACCTATGATGTTTGGGGACCTTTGATGTTTAAGGGCCTATGACGTTTAAGGGCCTATGATGTTTAGGGACCTATGGTGTTTAGGGCCCTATGATGTTTGGGGACCTTTGATGTTCAAGGGCCTATGATGTTTAAGGGCCTATGATGTTTAGGGACCTATGATGTTTAGGGACCTATGATATTTAGGGACCTTTGATGTTTAAGGGCCTATGATGTTTAGGGACCTATGATGTTTAGGGACCTACGATGTTTAGGGACCTATGATGTTTAAGGGCCTATGATGTTTAAGGGCCTATGATGTTTAGGGACCTATGATGTTTGGGGACCTTTGATGTTTAAGGGCCTATGATGTTTAAGGGCCTATGATGTTTAGGGACCTATGATGTTTAGGGACCTATGATGTTTGGGGACCTTTGATGTTTAAGGGCCTATGATGTTTAAGGGCCGATGATGTTTAGGGACCTATGATGTTTAGGGACCTACAATGTTTGGGGACCTATGATGTTTAAGGGCCTATGATGTTTAGGGACCTATGATATTTAGGGGCCTATGATGTTTAGGGACCTATGATGTTTAGGGACCTATGATGTTTAGGGACCTATGATGTTTAGGGACCTATGATGTTTAGGGACCTATGATGTTTGGGGACCTATGATGTTTAAGGGCCTATGATGTTTAAGGGCCTATGATGTTTAGGGACCTATGACGTTTGGGGACCTTTGATGTTTAAGGGCCTATGATGTTTAAGGGCCTATGATGTTTAGGGACCTATGATGTTTAGGGACCTATGATATTTAGGGACCGTTGATGTTTAAGGGCCTATGATGTTTAGGGACCTATGATGTTTAGGGACCTATGATGTTTGGGGACCTTTGATGTTTAAGGGCCTATGACGTTTAAGGGCCTATGATGTTTAGGGACCTATGATGTTTAGGGCCCTATGATGTTTGGGGACCTTTGATGTTCAAGGGCCTATGATGTTTAAGGGCCTATGATGTTTAGGGACCTATGATGTTTAGGGACCTATGATATTTAGGGACCTTTGATGTTTAAGGGCCTATGATGTTTAGGGACCTATGATGTTTAGGGACCTACGATGTTTAGGGACCTATGATGTTTAAGGGCCTATGATGTTTAAGGGCCTATGATGTTTAGGGACCTATGATGTTTGGGGACCTTTGATGTTTAAGGGCCTATGATGTTTAAGGGCCTATGATGTTTAGGGACCTATGATGTTTAGGGACCTATGATGTTTGGGGACCTTTGATGTTTAAGGGCCTATGATGTTTAAGGGCCGATGATGTTTAGGGACCTATGATGTTTAGGGACCTACGATGTTTGGGGACCTATGATGTTTAAGGGCCTATGATGTTTAGGGACCTATGATATTTAGGGGCCTATGATGTTTAGGGACCTATGATGTTTAGGGACCTATGATGTTTAGGGACCTATGATGTTTAGGGACCTATGATATTTAGGGGCCTATGATGTTTAGGGACCTATGATGTTTAGGGACCTATGATATTTAGGGAACTTTGATGTTTAAGGGCCTATGATGTTTAGGGATCTATGATGTTTAGGGACCTATGATGTTTGGGGACCTTTGATGTTTAAGGGCCTATGATGTTTAAGGGCCTATGATGTTTAGGGACCTATGATGTTTGGGGACCTTTGATGTTTAAGGGCCTATGATGTTTAAGGGCCTATGATGTTTAGGGACCTACGATGTTTAGGGACCTATGATGTTTGGGGACCTTTGATGTTTAAGGGCCTATGATGTTTAAGGGCCTATGATGTTTAGGGACCTATGATGTTTAGGGACCTATGATGTTTGGGGACCTTTGTTGTTTAAGGTCCTATGATGTTTAAGGGCCTATGATGTTTAAGGGCCTATGATGTTTAAGGGCCTATGATGTTTAGGGACCTATGATGTTTAGGGACCTATGATGTTTGGGGACCTTTGATGTTTAAGGGCCTATGATGTTTAGGGACCTATGATATTTAGGGGCCTATGATGTTTAGGGACCTATGATGTTTAGGGACCTATGATATTTAGGGACCTTTGATGTTTAAGGGCCTATGATGTTTAGGGATCTATGATGTTTAGGGACCTATGATGTTTGGGGACCTTTGATGTTTAAGGGCCTATGATGTTTAAGGGCCTATGATGTTTAGGGACCTATGATGTTTGGGGACCTTTGATGTTTAAGGGCCTATGATGTTTAAGGGCCTATGATGTTTAGGGACCTATGATGTTTAGGGACCTATGATGTTTGGGGACCTTTGATGTTTAAGGGCCTATGATGTTTAAGGGCCTATGATGTTTAGGGACCTATGATGTTTAGGGACCTATGATGTTTGGGGACCTATGATGTTTAAGGGCCTATGATGTTTAAGGGCCTATGATGTTTAGGGACCTATGATGTTTGGGGACCTTTGATGTTTAAGGGCCTATGATGTTTAAGGGCCTATGATGTTTAGGGACCAATGATGTTTAGGGACCTATGATATTTAGGGACCGTTGATGTTTAAGGGCCTATGATGTTTAGGGACCTATGATGTTTAGGGACCTATGATGTTTGGGGACCTTTGATGTTTAAGGGCCTATGACGTTTAAGGGCCTATGATGTTTAGGGACCTATGGTGTTTAGGGCCCTATGATGTTTGGGGACCTTTGATGTTCAAGGGCCTATGATGTTTAAGGGCCTATGATGTTTAGGGACCTATGATGTTTAGGGACCTATGATATTTAGGGACCTTTGATGTTTAAGGGCCTATGATGTTTAGGGACCTATGATGTTTAGGGACCTACGATGTTTAGGGACCTATGATGTTTAAGGGCCTATGATGTTTAAGGGCCTATGATGTTTAGGGACCTATGATGTTTGGGGACCTTTGATGTTTAAGGGCCTATGATGTTTAAGGGCATATGATGTTTAGGGACCTATGATGTTTAGGGACCTATGATGTTTGGGGACCTTTGATGTTTAAGGGCCTATGATGTTTAAGGGCCGATGATGTTTAGGGACCTATGATGTTTAGGGACCTACAATGTTTGGGGACCTATGATGTTTAAGGGCCTATGATGTTTAGGGACCTATGATATTTAGGGGCCTATGATGTTTAGGGACCTATGATGTTTAGGGACCTATGATGTTTAGGGACCTATGATGTTTAGGGACCTATGATGTTTAGGGACCTATGATGTTTGGGGACCTATGATGTTTAAGGGCCTATGATGTTTAAGGGCCTATGATGTTTAGGGACCTATGATGTTTGGGGACCTTTGATGTTTAAGGGCCTATGATGTTTAAGGGCCTATGATGTTTAGGGACCTATGATGTTTAGGGACCTATGATATTTAGGGACCGTTGATGTTTAAGGGCCTATGATGTTTAGGGACCTATGATGTTTAGGGACCTATGATGTTTGGGGACCTTTGATGTTTAAGGGCCTATGACGTTTAAGGGCCTATGATGTTTAGGGACCTATGATGTTTAGGGCCCTATGATGTTTGGGGACCTTTGATGTTCAAGGGCCTATGATGTTTAAGGGCCTATGATGTTTAGGGACCTATGATGTTTAGGGACCTATGATATTTAGGGACCTTTGATGTTTAAGGGCCTATGATGTTTAGGGACCTATGATGTTTAGGGACCTACGATGTTTAGGTACCTATGATGTTTAAGGGCCTATGATGTTTAAGGGCCTATGATGTTTAGGGACCTATGATGTTTGGGGACCTTTGATGTTTAAGGGCCTATGATGTTTAAGGGCCTATGATGTTTAGGGACCTATGATGTTTAGGGACCTATGATGTTTGGGGACCTTTGATGTTTAAGGGCCTATGATGTTTAAGGGCCGATGATGTTTAGGGACCTATGATGTTTAGGGACCTACGATGTTTGGGGACCTATGATGTTTAAGGGCCTATGATGTTTAGGGACCTATGATATTTAGGGGCCTATGATGTTTAGGGACCTATGATGTTTAGGGACCTATGATGTTTAGGGACCTATGATGTTTAGGGACCTTTGATGTTAAAGGGCCTATGATGTTTAGGGACCTTTGATGTTTAAGGGCCTATGATGTTTAGGGACCTATGATATTTAGGGGCCTATGATGTTTAGGGACCTATGATGTTTAGGGACCTATGATATTTAGGGACCTTTGATGTTTAAGGGCCTATGATGTTTAGGGATCTATGATGTTTAGGGACCTATGATGTTTGGGGACCTTTGATGTTTAAGGGCCTATGATGTTTAAGGGCCTATGATGTTTAGGGACCTATGATGTTTGGGGACCTTTGATGTTTAAGGGCCTATGATGTTTAAGGGCCTATGATGTTTAGGGACCTACGATGTTTAGGGACCTATGATGTTTGGGGACCTTTGATGTTTAAGGGCCTATGATGTTTAAGGGCCTATGATGTTTAGGGACCTATGATGTTTAGGGACCTATGATGTTTGGGGACCTTTGTTGTTTAAGGTCCTATGATGTTTAAGGGCCTATGATGTTTAAGGGCCTATGATGTTTAAGGGCCTATGATGTTTAGGGACCTATGATGTTTAGGGACCTATGATGTTTGGGGACCTTTGATGTTTAAGGGCCTATGATGTTTAGGGACCTATGATATTTAGGGGCCTATGATGTTTAGGGACCTATGATGTTTAGGGACCTATGATATTTAGGGACCTTTGATGTTTAAGGGCCTATGATGTTTAGGGATCTATGATGTTTAGGGACCTATGATGTTTGGGGACCTTTGATGTTTAAGGGCCTATGATGTTTAAGGGCCTATGATGTTTAGGGACCTATGATGTTTGGGGACCTTTGATGTTTAAGGGCCTATGATGTTTAAGGGCCTATGATGTTTAGGGACCTATGATGTTTAGGGACCTATGATGTTTGGGGACCTTTGATGTTTAAGGGCCTATGATGTTTAAGGGCCTATGATGTTTAGGGACCTATGATGTTTAGGGACCTATGATGTTTGGGGACCTATGATGTTTAAGGGCCTATGATGTTTAAGGGCCTATGATGTTTAGGGACCTATGATGTTTGGGGACCTTTGATGTTTAAGGGCCTATGACGTTTAAGGGCCTATGATGTTTAGGGACCTATGGTGTTTAGGGCCCTATGATGTTTGGGGACCTTTGATGTTCAAGGGCCTATGATGTTTAAGGGCCTATGATGTTTAGGGACCTATGATGTTTAGGGACCTATGATATTTAGGGACCTTTGATGTTTAAGGGCCTATGATGTTTAGGGACCTATGATGTTTAGGGACCTACGATGTTTAGGGACCTATGATGTTTAAGGGCCTATGATGTTTAAGGGCCTATGATGTTTAGGGACCTATGATGTTTGGGGACCTTTGATGTTTAAGGGCCTATGATGTTTAAGGGCCTATGATGTTTAGGGACCTATGATGTTTAGGGACCTATGATGTTTGGGGACCTTTGATGTTTAAGGGCCTATGATGTTTAAGGGCCGATGATGTTTAGGGACCTATGATGTTTAGGGACCTACAATGTTTGGGGACCTATGATGTTTAAGGGCCTATGATGTTTAGGGACCTATGATATTTAGGGGCCTATGATGTTTAGGGACCTATGATGTTTAGGGACCTATGATGTTTAGGGACCTATGATGTTTAGGGACCTATGATGTTTAGGGACCTATGATGTTTGGGGACCTATGATGTTTAAGGGCCTATGATGTTTAAGGGCCTATGATGTTTAGGGACCTATGATGTTTGGGGACCTTTGATGTTTAAGGGCCTATGATGTTTAAGGGCCTATGATTTTTAGGGACCTATGATGTTTAGGGACCTATGATATTTAGGGACCGTTGATGTTTAAGGGCCTATGATGTTTAGGGACCTATGATGTTTAGGGACCTATGATGTTTGGGGACCTTTGATGTTTAAGGGCCTATGACGTTTAAGGGCCTATGATGTTTAGGGACCTATGATGTTTAGGGCCCTATGATGTTTGGGGACCTTTGATGTTCAAGGGCCTATGATGTTTAAGGGCCTATGATGTTTAGGGACCTATGATGTTTAGGGACCTATGATATTTAGGGACCTTTGATGTTTAAGGGCCTATGATGTTTAGGGACCTATGATGTTTAGGGACCTACGATGTTTAGGGACCTATGATGTTTAAGGGCCTATGATGTTTAAGGGCCTATGATGTTTAGGGACCTATGATGTTTGGGGACCTTTGATGTTTAAGGGCCTATGATGTTTAAGGGCCTATGATGTTTAGGGACCTATGATGTTTAGGGACCTATGATGTTTGGGGACCTTTGATGTTTAAGGGCCTATGATGTTTAAGGGCCGATGATGTTTAGGGACCTATGATGTTTAGGGACCTACGATGTTTGGGGACCTATGATGTTTAAGGGCCTATGATGTTTAGGGACCTATGATATTTAGGGGCCTATGATGTTTAGGGACCTATGATGTTTAGGGACCTATGATGTTTAGGGACCTATGATGTTTAGGGACCTATGATATTTAGGGGCCTATGATGTTTAGGGACCTATGATGTTTAGGGACCTATGATATTTAGGGAACTTTGATGTTTAAGGGCCTATGATGTTTAGGGATCTATGATGTTTAGGGACCTATGATGTTTGGGGACCTTTGATGTTTAAGGGCCTATGATGTTTAAGGGCCTATGATGTTTAGGGACCTATGATGTTTGGGGACCTTTGATGTTTAAGGGCCTATGATGTTTAAGGGCCTATGATGTTTAGGGACCTACGATGTTTAGGGACCTATGATGTTTGGGGACCTTTGATGTTTAAGGGCCTATGATGTTTAAGGGCCTATGATGTTTAGGGACCTATGATGTTTAGGGACCTATGATGTTTGGGGACCTTTGTTGTTTAAGGTCCTATGATGTTTAAGGGCCTATGATGTTTAAGGGCCTATGATGTTTAAGGGCCTATGATGTTTAGGGACCTATGATGTTTAGGGACCTATGATGTTTGGGGACCTTTGATGTTTAAGGGCCTATGATGTTTAGGGACCTATGATATTTAGGGGCCTATGATGTTTAGGGACCTATGATGTTTAGGGACCTATGATATTTAGGGACCTTTGATGTTTAAGGGCCTATGATGTTTAGGGATGTATGATGTTTAGGGACCTATGATGTTTGGGGACCTTTGATGTTTAAGGGCCTATGATGTTTAAGGGCCTATGATGTTTAGGGACCTATGATGTTTGGGGACCTTTGATGTTTAAGGGCCTATGATGTTTAAGGGCCTATGATGTTTAGGGACCTATGATGTTTAGGGACCTATGATGTTTGGGGACCTTTGATGTTTAAGGGCCTATGATGTTTAAGGGCCTATGATGTTTAGGGACCTATGATGTTTAGGGACCTATGATGTTTGGGGACCTATGATGTTTAAGGGCCTATGATGTTTAAGGGCCTATGATGTTTAGGGACCTATGATGTTTGGGGACCTTTGATGTTTAAGGGCCTATGATGTTTAAGGGCCTATGATGTTTAGGGACCAATGATGTTTAGGGACCTATGATATTTAGGGACCGTTGATGTTTAAGGGCCTATGATGTTTAGGGACCTATGATGTTTAGGGACCTATGATGTTTGGGGACCTTTGATGTTTAAGGGCCTATGACGTTTAAGGGCCTATGATGTTTAGGGACCTATGGTGTTTAGGGCCCTATGATGTTTGGGGACCTTTGATGTTCAAGGGCCTATGATGTTTAAGGGCCTATGATGTTTAGGGACCTATGATGTTTAGGGACCTATGATATTTAGGGACCTTTGATGTTTAAGGGCCTATGATGTTTTGGGACCTATGATGTTTAGGGACCTACGATGTTTAGGGACCTATGATGTTTAAGGGCCTATGATGTTTAAGGGCCTATGATGTTTAGGGACCTATGATGTTTGGGGACCTTTGATGTTTAAGGGCCTATGATGTTTAAGGGCATATGATGTTTAGGGACCTATGATGTTTAGGGACCTATGATGTTTGGGGACCTTTGATGTTTAAGGGCCTATGATGTTTAAGGGCCGATGATGTTTAGGGACCTATGATGTTTAGGGACCTACAATGTTTGGGGACCTATGATGTTTAAGGGCCTATGATGTTTAGGGACCTATGATATTTAGGGGCCTATGATGTTTAGGGACCTATGATGTTTAGGGACCTATGATGTTTAGGGACCTATGATGTTTAGGGACCTATGATGTTTAGGGACCTATGATGTTTGGGGACCTATGATGTTTAAGGGCCTATGATGTTTAAGGGCCTATGATGTTTAGGGACCTATGATGTTTGGGGACCTTTGATGTTTAAGGGCCTATGATGTTTAAGGGCCTATGATGTTTAGGGACCTATGATGTTTAGGGACCTATGATATTTAGGGACCGTTGATGTTTAAGGGCCTATGATGTTTAGGGACCTATGATGTTTAGGGACCTATGATGTTTGGGGACCTTTGATGTTTAAGGGCCTATGACGTTTAAGGGCCTATGATGTTTAGGGACCTATGATGTTTAGGGCCCTATGATGTTTGGGGACCTTTGATGTTCAAGGGCCTATGATGTTTAAGGGCCTATGATGTTTAGGGACCTATGATGTTTAGGGACCTATGATATTTAGGGACCTTTGATGTTTAAGGGCCTATGATGTTTAGGGACCTATGATGTTTAGGGAACTACGATGTTTAGGGACCTATGATGTTTAAGGGCCTATGATGTTTAAGGGCCTATGATGTTTAGGGACCTATGATGTTTGGGGACCTTTGATGTTTAAGGGCCTATGATGTTTAAGGGCCTATGATGTTTAGGGACCTATGATGTTTAGGGACCTATGATGTTTGGGGACCTTTGATGTTTAAGGGCCTATGATGTTTAAGGGCCGATGATGTTTAGGGACCTATGATGTTTAGGGACCTACGATGTTTGGGGACCTATGATGTTTAAGGGCCTATGATGTTAAGGGACCTATGATATTTAGGGGCCTATGATGTTTAGGGACCTATGATGTTTAGGGACCTATGATGTTTAGGGACCTATGATGTTTAGGGACCTTTGATGTTAAAGGGCCTATGATGTTTAGGGACCTATGATGTTTAGGGACCTTTGATGTTTAAGGGCCTATGATGTTTAGGGACCTATGATATTTAGGGGCCTATGATGTTTAGGGACCTATGATGTTTAGGGACCTATGATATTTAGGGACCTTTGATGTTTAAGGGCCTATGATGTTTAGGGATCTATGATGTTTAGGGACCTATGATGTTTGGGGACCTTTGATGTTTAAGGGCCTATGATGTTTAAGGGCCTATGATGTTTAGGGACCTATGATGTTTGGGGACCTTTGATGTTTAAGGGCCTATGATGTTTAAGGGCCTATGATGTTTAGGGACCTACGATGTTTAGGGACCTATGATGTTTGGGGACCTTTGATGTTTAAGGGCCTATGATGTTTAAGGGCCTATGATGTTTAGGGACCTATGATGTTTAGGGACCTATGATGTTTGGGGACCTTTGTTGTTTAAGGTCCTATGATGTTTAAGGGCCTATGATGTTTAAGGGCCTATGATGTTTAAGGGCCTATGATGTTTAGGGACCTATGATGTTTAGGGACCTATGATGTTTGGGGACCTTTGATGTTTAAGGGCCTATGATGTTTAGGGACCTATGATATTTAGGGGCCTATGATGTTTAGGGACCTATGATGTTTAGGGACCTATGATATTTAGGGACCTTTGATGTTTAAGGGCCTATGATGTTTAGGGATCTATGATGTTTAGGGACCTATGATGTTTGGGGACCTTTGATGTTTAAGGGCCTATGATGTTTAAGGGCCTATGATGTTTAGGGACCTATGATGTTTGGGGACCTTTGATGTTTAAGGGCCTATGATGTTTAAGGGCCTATGATGTTTAGGGACCTATGATGTTTAGGGACCTATGATGTTTGGGGACCTTTGATGTTTAAGGGGCTATGATGTTTAAGGGCCTATGATGTTTAGGGACCTATGATGTTTAGGGACCTATGATGTTTGGGGACCTATGATGTTTAAGGGCCTATGATGTTTAAGGGCCTATGATGTTTAGGGACCTATGATGTTTGGGGACCTTTGATGTTTAAGGGCCTATGATGTTTAAGGGCCTATGATGTTTAGGGACCAATGATGTTTAGGGACCTATGATATTTAGGGACCGTTGATGTTTAAGGGCCTATGATGTTTAGGGACCTATGATGTTTAGGGACCTATGATGTTTGGGGACCTTTGATGTTTAAGGGCCTATGACGTTTAAGGGCCTATGATGTTTAGGGACCTATGGTGTTTAGGGCCCTATGATGTTTGGGGACCTTTGATGTTCAAGGGCCTATGATGTTTAAGGGCCTATGATGTTTAGGGACCTATGATGTTTAGGGACCTATGATATTTAGGGACCTTTGATGTTTAAGGGCCTATGATGTTTAGGGACCTATGATGTTTAGGGACCTACGATGTTTAGGGACCTATGATGTTTAAGGGCCTATGATGTTTAAGGGCCTATGATGTTTACGGACCTATGATGTTTGGGGACCTTTGATGTTTAAGGGCCTATGATGTTTAAGGGCCTATGATGTTTAGGGACCTATGATGTTTAGGGACCTATGATGTTTGGGGACCTTTGATGTTTAAGGGCCTATGATGTTTAAGGGCCGATGATGTTTAGGGACCTATGATGTTTAGGGACCTACAATGTTTGGGGACCTATGATGTTTAAGGGCCTATGATGTTTAGGGACCTATGATATTTAGGGGCCTATGATGTTTAGGGACCTATGATGTTTAGGGACCTATGATGTTTAGGGACCTATGATGTTTAGGGACCTATGATGTTTGGGGACCTATGATGTTTAAGGGCCTATGATGTTTAAGGGCCTATGATGTTTAGGGACCTATGATGTTTGGGGACCTTTGATGTTTAAGGGCCTATGATGTTTAAGGGCCTATGATGTTTAGGGACCTATGATGTTTAGGGACCTATGATATTTAGGGACCGTTGATGTTTAAGGGCCTATGATGTTTAGGGACCTATGATGTTTAGGGACCTATGATGTTTGGGGACCTTTGATGTTTAAGGGCCTATGACGTTTAAGGGCCTATGATGTTTAGGGACCTATGATGTTTAGGGCCCTATGATGTTTGGGGACCTTTGATGTTCAAGGGCCTATGATGTTTAAGGGCCTATGATGTTTAGGGACCTATGATGTTTAGGGACCTATGATATTTAGGGACCTTTGATGTTTAAGGGCCTATGATGTTTAGGGACCTATGATGTTTAGGGACCTACGATGTTTAGGGACCTATGATGTTTAAGGGCCTATGATGTTTAGGGACCTATGATGTTTGGGGACCTTTGATGTTTAAGGGCCTATGATGTTTAAGGGCCTATGATGTTTAGGGACCTATGATGTTTAGGGACCTATGATGTTTGGGGACCTTTGATGTTTAAGGGCCTATGATGTTTAAGGGCCGATGATGTTTAGGGACCTATGATGTTTAGGGACCTACGATGTTTGGGGACCTATGATGTTTAAGGGCCTATGATGTTTAGGGACCTATGATATTTAGGGGCCTATGATGTTTAGGGACCTATGATGTTTAGGGACCTATGATGTTTAGGGACCTATGATGTTTAGGGACCTTTGATGTTAAAGGGCCTATGATGTTTAGGGACCTATGATGTTTAGGGACCTTTGATGTTTAAGGGCCTATGATGTTTAGGGACCTATGATATTTAGGGGCCTATGATGTTTAGGGACCTATGATGTTTAGGGACCTATGATATTTAGGGACCTTTGATGTTTAAGGGCCTATGATGTTTAGGGATCTATGATGTTTAGGGACCTATGATGTTTGGGGACCTTTGATGTTTAAGGGCCTATGATGTTTAAGGGCCTATGATGTTTAGGGACCTATGATGTTTGGGGACCTTTGATGTTTAAGGGCCTATGATGTTTAAGGGCCTATGATGTTTAGGGACCTACGATGTTTAGGGACCTATGATGTTTGGGGACCTTTGATGTTTAAGGGCCTATGATGTTTAAGGGCCTATGATGTTTAGGGACCTATGATGTTTAGGGACCTATGATGTTTGGGGACCTTTGATGTTTAAGGGCCTATGATGTTTAGGGACCTATGATATTTAGGGGCCTATGATGTTTAGGGACCTATGATGTTTAGGGACCTATGATATTTAGGGACCTTTGATGTTTAAGGGCCTATGATGTTTAGGGATCTATGATGTTTAGGGACCTATGATGTTTGGGGACCTTTGATGTTTAAGGGCCTATGATGTTTAAGGGCCTATGATGTTTAGGGACCTATGATGTTTGGGGACCTTTGATGTTTAAGGGCCTATGATGTTTAAGGGCCTATGATGTTTAGGGACCTATGATGTTTAGGGACCTATGATGTTTGGGGACCTTTGATGTTTAAGGGCCTATGATGTTTAGGGACCTATGATGTTTAGGGACCTATGATGTTTGGGGACCTATGATGTTTAAGGGCCTATGATGTTTAAGGGCATATGATGTTTAGGGACCTATGATGTTTGGGGACCTTTGATGTTTAAGGGCCTATGATGTTTAAGGGCCTATGATGTTTAGGGACCTATGATGTTTAGGGACCTATGATATTTAGGGACCGTTGATGTTTAAGGGCCTATGATGTTTAGGGACCTATGATGTTTAGGGACCTATGATGTTTGGGGACCTTTGATGTTTAAGGGCCTATGACGTTTAAGGGCCTATGATGTTTAGGGACCTATGATGTTTAGGGCCCTATGATGTTTGGGGACCTTTGATGTTCAAGGGCCTATGATGTTTAAGGGCCTATGATGTTTAGGGACCTATGATGTTTAGGGACCTATGATATTTAGGGACATTTGATGTTTAAGGGCCTATGATATTTAGGGACCTATGATGTTTAGGGACCTACGATGTTTAGGGACCTATGATGTTTAAGGGCCTATGATGTTTAAGGGCCTATGATGTTTAGGGACCTATGATGTTTGGGGACCTTTGATGTTTAAGGGCCTATGATGTTTAAGGGCCTATGATGTTTAGGGACCTATGATGTTTAGGGACCTATGATGTTTAGGGACCTATGATGTTTGGGGACCTTTGATGTTTAAGGGCCTATGATGTTTAAGGGCCGATGATGTTTAGGGACCTATGATGTTTAGGGACCTACGATGTTTGGGGACCTATGATGTTTAAGGGCCTATGATGTTTAGGGACCTATGATGTTTAGGGACCTATGATATTTAGGGACCTTTGATGTTTAAGGGCCTATGATGTTTAAGGACCTTTGATGTTTGGGGACCTTTGATGTTTAAGGGCCTATGATGTTTAAGGGCCTATGATGTTTAGGGACCTATGAGGTTTAGGGACCTATGATATTTAGGGACCTTTGATGTTTAAGGGCCTATGATGTTTAGGGACCTATGGTGTTTAGGGACCTATGATGTTTGGGGACCTTTGATGTTTAAGGGCCTATGATGTTTAAGGGCCTATGATGTTTAGGGACCTATGATGTTTAGGGACCTATGATGTTTGGGGACCTTTGATGTTTAAGGGCCTATGATGTTTAAGGGCCTATGATGTTTAGGGACCTATGATGTTTAGGGACCTTTGATGTTTAAGGGCCTATGATGTTTAGGGACCTATGATGTTTAGGGACCTATGATATTTAGGGACCTTTGATGTTTAAGGGCCTATGATGTTTAGGGACCTTTGATGTTTAAGGGCCTATGATGTTTAAGGGCCTATGATGTTTAGGGACCTATGATGTTTAGGGACCTATGATATTTAGGGACCTTTGATGTTTAAGGGCCTATGATGTTTAGGGACCTATGATGTTTAGGGACCTATGATGTTTGGGGACCTGTGATGTTTAAGGGCCTATGATGTTTAGGGACCTATGATATTTAGGGACCTATGATGTTTAAGGGCCTATGATGTTTATGGATGTATGATGTTAAGGGACCTTTGATGTTTAAGGGCCTATGATGTTTAGGGACCTATGATGTTTAGGGACCTATGATGTGTAGGGACCTTTGATGTTTAAGGGCCTATGATTTTTAGGGACCTATGATGTTTAGGGACCTATGATGTTTAAGGGCCTATGATGTTTAGGGACCTATGATATTTAGGGGCCTATGATGTTTAGGGACCTATGATGTTTAGGGACCTATGATGTTTAGGGACCTTTGATGTTAAAGGGCCTATGATGTTTAGGGACCTATGATGTTTAGGGACCTTTGATGTTTAAGGGCCTATGATGTTTAGGGACCTATGATATTTAGGGGCCTATGATGTTTAGGGACCTATGATGTTTAGGGACCTATGATATTTAGGGACCTTTGATGTTTAAGGGCCTATGATGTTTAGGGATCTATGATGTTTAGGGACCTATGATGTTTGGGGACCTTTGATGTTTAAGGGCCTATGATGTTTAAGGGCCTATGATGTTTAGGGACCTATGATGTTTGGGGACCTTTGATGTTTAAGGGCCTATGATGTTTAAGGGCCTATGATGTTTAGGGACCTACAATGTTTAGGGACCTATGATGTTTGGGGACCTTTGATGTTTAAGGGCCTATGATGTTTAAGGGCCTATGATGTTTAGGGACCTATGATGTTTAGGGACCTATGATGTTTGGGGACCTTTGTTGTTTAAGGTCCTATGATGTTTAAGGGCCTATGATGTTTAAGGGCCTATGATGTTTAGGGACCTATGATGTTTAGGGACCTATGATGTTTGGGGACCTTTGATGTTTAAGGGCCTATGATGTTTAGGGACCTATGATATTTAGGGGCCTATGATGTTTAGGGACCTATGATGTTTAGGGACCTATGATATTTAGGGACCTTTGATGTTTAAGGGCCTATGATGTTTAGGGATCTATGATGTTTAGGGACCTATGATGTTTGGGGACCTTTGATGTTTAAGGGCCTATGATGTTTAAGGGCCTATGATGTTTAGGGACCTATGATGTTTGGGGACCTTTGATGTTTAAGGGCCTATGATGTTTAAGGGCCTATGATGTTTAGGGACCTATGATGTTTAGGGACCTATGATGTTTGGGGACCTTTGATGTTTAAGGGCCTATGATGTTTAGGGACCTATGATGTTTAGGGACCTATGATGTTTGGGGACCTATGATGTTTAAGGGCCTATGATGTTTAAGGGCATATGATGTTTAGGGACCTATGATGTTTGGGGACCTTTGATGTTTAAGGGCCTATGATGTTTAAGGGCCTATGATGTTTAGGGACCTATGATGTTTAGGGACCTATGATATTTAGGGACCGTTGATGTTTAAGGGCCTATGATGTTTAGGGACCTATGATGTTTAGGGACCTATGATGTTTGGGGACCTTTGATGTTTAAGGGCCTATGACGTTTAAGGGCCTATGATGTTTAGGGACCTATGATGTTTAGGGCCCTATGATGTTTGGGGACCTTTGATGTTCAAGGGCCTATGATGTTTAAGGGCCTATGATGTTTAGGGACCTATGATGTTTAGGGACCTATGATATTTAGGGACATTTGATGTTTAAGGGCCTATGATATTTAGGGACCTATGATGTTTAGGGACCTACGATGTTTAGGGACCTATGATGTTTAAGGGCCTATGATGTTTAAGGGCCTATGATGTTTAGGGACCTATGATGTTTGGGGACCTTTGATGTTTAAGGGCCTATGATGTTTAAGGGCCTATGATGTTTAGGGACCTATGATGTTTAGGGACCTATGATGTTTAGGGACCTATGATGTTTGGGGACCTTTGATGTTTAAGGGCCTATGATGTTTAAGGGCCGATGATGTTTAGGGACCTATGATGTTTAGGGACCTACGATGTTTGGGGACCTATGATGTTTAAGGGCCTATGATGTTTAGGGACCTATGATGTTTAGGGACCTATGATATTTAGGGACCTTTGATGTTTAAGGGCCTATGATGTTTAAGGACCTTTGATGTTTGGGGACCTTTGATGTTTAAGGGCCTATGATGTTTAAGGGCCTATGATGTTTAGGGACCTATGAGGTTTAGGGACCTATGATATTTAGGGACCTTTGATGTTTAAGGGCCTATGATGTTTAGGGACCTATGGTGTTTAGGGACCTATGATGTTTGGGGACCTTTGATGTTTAAGGGCCTATGATGTTTAAGGGCCTATGATGTTTAGGGACCTATGATGTTTAGGGACCTATGATGTTTGGGGACCTTTGATGTTTAAGGGCCTATGATGTTTAAGGGCCTATGATGTTTAGGGACCTATGATGTTTAGGGACCTTTGATGTTTAAGGGCCTATGATGTTTAGGGACCTATGATGTTTAGGGACCTATGATATTTAGGGACCTTTGATGTTTAAGGGCCTATGATGTTTAGGGACCTTTGATGTTTAAGGGCCTATGATGTTTAAGGGCCTATGATGTTTAGGGACCTATGATGTTTGGGGACCTTTGATGTTTAAGGGCCTATGATGTTTAAGGGCCTATGATGTTTAGGGACCTATGATGTTTAGGGACCTATGATGTTTGGGGACCTTTGATGTTTAAGGGCCTATGATGTTTAGGGACCTATGATGTTTAGGGACCTATGATGTTTGGGGACCTATGATTAAGGGCCTATGATGTTTAAGGGCATATGATGTTTAGGGACCTATGATGTTTGGGGACCTTTGATGTTTAAGGGCCTATGATGTTTAAGGGCCTATGATGTTTAGGGACCTATGATGTTTAGGGACCTATGATATTTAGGGACCGTTGATGTTTAAGGGCCTATGATGTTTAGGGACCTATGATGTTTAGGGACCTATGATGTTTGGGGACCTTTGATGTTTAAGGGCCTATGACGTTTAAGGGCCTATGATGTTTAGGGACCTATGATGTTTAGGGCCCTATGATGTTTGGGGACCTTTGATGTTCAAGGGCCTATGATGTTTAAGGGCCTATGATGTTTAGGGACCTATGATGTTTAGGGACCTATGATATTTAGGGACATTTGATGTTTAAGGGCCTATGATATTTAGGGACCTATGATGTTTAGGGACCTACGATGTTTAGGGACCTATGATGTTTAAGGGCCTATGATGTTTAAGGGCCTATGATGTTTAGGGACCTATGATGTTTGGGGACCTTTGATGTTTAAGGGCCTATGATGTTTAAGGGCCTATGATGTTTAGGGACCTATGATGTTTAGGGACCTATGATGTTTAGGGACCTATGATGTTTGGGGACCTTTGATGTTTAAGGGCCTATGATGTTTAAGGGCCGATGATGTTTAGGGACCTATGATGTTTAGGGACCTACGATGTTTGGGGACCTATGATGTTTAAGGGCCTATGATGTTTAGGGACCTATGATGTTTAGGGACCTATGATATTTAGGGACCTTTGATGTTTAAGGGCCTATGATGTTTAAGGACCTTTGATGTTTGGGGACCTTTGATGTTTAAGGGCCTATGATGTTTAAGGGCCTATGATGTTTAGGGACCTATGAGGTTTAGGGACCTATGATATTTAGGGACCTTTGATGTTTAAGGGCCTATGATGTTTAGGGACCTATGGTGTTTAGGGACCTATGATGTTTGGGGACCTTTGATGTTTAAGGGCCTATGATGTTTAAGGGCCTATGATGTTTAGGGACCTATGATGTTTAGGGACCTATGATGTTTGGGGACCTTTGATGTTTAAGGGCCTATGATGTTTAAGGGCCTATGATGTTTAGGGACCTATGATGTTTAGGGACCTTTGATGTTTAAGGGCCTATGATGTTTAGGGACCTATGATGTTTAGGGACCTATGATATTTAGGGACCTTTGATGTTTAAGGGCCTATGATGTTTAGGGACCTTTGATGTTTAAGGGCCTATGATGTTTAAGGGCCTATGATGTTTAGGGACCTATGATGTTTAGGGACCTATGATATTTAGGGACCTTTGATGTTTAAGGGCCTATGATGTTTAGGGACCTATGATGTTTAGGGACCTATGATATTTAGGGACCTATGATGTTTAAGGGCCTATGATGTTTATGGATGTATGATGTTAAGGGACCTTTGATGTTTAAGGGCCTATGATGTTTAGGGACCTATGATGTTTAGGGACCTATGATGTGTAGGGACCTTTGATGTTTAAGGGCCTATGATTTTTAGGGACCTATGATGTTTAGGGACCTATGATGTTTAAGGGCCTATGATGTTTAGGGACCTATGATATTTAGGGGCCTATGATGTTTAGGGACCTATGATGTTTAGCGACCTATGATGTTTAGGGACCTTTGATGTTAAAGGGCCTATGATGTTTAGGGACCTATGATGTTTAGGGACCTTTGATGTTTAAGGGCCTATGATGTTTAGGGACCTATGATATTTAGGGGCCTATGATGTTTAGGGACCTATGATGTTTAGGGACCTATGATATTTAGGGACCTTTGATGTTTAAGGGCCTATGATGTTTAGGGATCTATGATGTTTAGGGACCTATGATGTTTGGGGACCTTTGATGTTTAAGGGCCTATGATGTTTAAGGGCCTATGATGTTTAGGGACCTATGATGTTTGGGGACCTTTGATGTTTAAGGGCCTATGATGTTTAAGGGCCTATGATGTTTAGGGACCTACAATGTTTAGGGACCTATGATGTTTGGGGACCTTTGATGTTTAAGGGCCTATGATGTTTAAGGGCCTATGATGTTTAGGGACCTATGATGTTTAGGGACCTATGATGTTTGGGGACCTTTGTTGTTTAAGGTCCTATGATGTTTAAGGGCCTATGATGTTTAAGGGCCTATGATGTTTAGGGACCTATGATGTTTAGGGACCTATGATGTTTGGGGACCTTTGATGTTTAAGGGCCTATGATGTTTAGGGACCTATGATATTTAGGGGCCTATGATGTTTAGGGACCTATGATGTTTAGGGACCTATGATATTTAGGGACCTTTGATGTTTAAGGGCCTATGATGTTTAGGGATCTATGATGTTTAGGGACCTATGATGTTTGGGGACCTTTGATGTTTAAGGGCCTATGATGTTTAAGGGCCTATGATGTTTAGGGACCTATGATGTTTGGGGACCTTTGATGTTTAAGGGCCTATGATGTTTAAGGGCCTATGATGTTTAGGGACCTATGATGTTTAGGGACCTATGATGTTTGGGGACCTTTGATGTTTAAGGGCCTATGATGTTTAGGGACCTATGATGTTTAGGGACCTATGATGTTTGGGGACCTATGATGTTTAAGGGCCTATGATGTTTAAGGGCATATGATGTTTAGGGACCTATGATGTTTGGGGACCTTTGATGTTTAAGGGCCTATGATGTTTAAGGGCCTATGATGTTTAGGGACCTATGATGTTTAGGGACCTATGATATTTAGGGACCGTTGATGTTTAAGGGCCTATGATGTTTAGGGACCTATGATGTTTAGGGACCTATGATGTTTGGGGACCTTTGATGTTTAAGGGCCTATGACGTTTAAGGGCCTATGATGTTTAGGGACCTATGATGTTTAGGGCCCTATGATGTTTGGGGACCTTTGATGTTCAAGGGCCTATGATGTTTAAGGACCTTTGATGTTTGGGGACCTTTGATGTTTAAGGGCCTATGATGTTTAAGGGCCTATGATGTTTAGGGACCTATGAGGTTTAGGGACCTATGATATTTAGGGACCTTTGATGTTTAAGGGCCTATGATGTTTAGGGACCTATGGTGTTTAGGGACCTATGATGTTTGGGGACCTTTGATGTTTAAGGGCCTATGATGTTTAAGGGCCTATGATGTTTAGGGACCTATGATGTTTAGGGACCTATGATGTTTGGGGACCTTTGATGTTTAAGGGCCTATGATGTTTAAGGGCCTATGATGTTTAGGGACCTATGATGTTTAGGGACCTTTGATGTTTAAGGGCCTATGATGTTTAGGGACCTATGATGTTTAGGGACCTATGATATTTAGGGACCTTTGATGTTTAAGGGCCTATGATGTTTAGGGACCTTTGATGTTTAAGGGCCTATGATGTTTAAGGGCCTATGATGTTTAGGGACCTATGATGTTTAGGGACCTATGATATTTAGGGACCTTTGATGTTTAAGGGCCTATGATGTTTAGGGACCTATGATGTTTAGGGACCTATGATGTTTGGGGACCTGTGATGTTTAAGGGCCTATGATGTTTAGGGACCTATGATATTTAGGGACCTATGATGTTTAAGGGCCTATGATGTTTATGGATGTATGATGTTAAGGGACCTTTGATGTTTAAGGGCCTATGATGTTTAGGGACCTATGATGTTTAGGGACCTATGATGTGTAGGGACCTTTGATGTTTAAGGGCCTATGATTTTTAGGGACCTATGATGTTTAGGGACCTATGATGTTTAAGGGCCTATGATGTTTAGGGACCTATGATATTTAGGGGCCTATGATGTTTAGGGACCTATGATGTTTAGGGACCTATGATGTTTAGGGACCTTTGATGTTAAAGGGCCTATGATGTTTAGGGACCTATGATGTTTAGGGACCTTTGATGTTTAAGGGCCTATGATGTTTAGGGACCTATGATATTTAGGGGCCTATGATGTTTAGGGACCTATGATGTTTAGGGACCTATGATATTTAGGGACCTTTGATGTTTAAGGGCCTATGATGTTTAGGGATCTATGATGTTTAGGGACCTATGATGTTTGGGGACCTTTGATGTTTAAGGGCCTATGATGTTTAAGGGCCTATGATGTTTAGGGACCTATGATGTTTGGGGACCTTTGATGTTTAAGGGCCTATGATGTTTAAGGGCCTATGATGTTTAGGGACCTACAATGTTTAGGGACCTATGATGTTTGGGGACCTTTGATGTTTAAGGGCCTATGATGTTTAAGGGCCTATGATGTTTAGGGACCTATGATGTTTAGGGACCTATGATGTTTGGGGACCTTTGTTGTTTAAGGTCCTATGATGTTTAAGGGCCTATGATGTTTAAGGGCCTATGATGTTTAAGGGCCTATGATGTTTAGGGACCTATGATGTTTAGGGACCTATGATGTTTGGGGACCTTTGATGTTTAAGGGCCTATGATGTTTAGGGACCTATGATATTTAGGGGCCTATGATGTTTAGGGACCTATGATGTTTAGGGACCTATGATATTTAGGGACCTTTGATGTTTAAGGGCCTATGATGTTTAGGGATCTATGCTGTTTAGGGACCTATGATGTTTGGGGACCTTTGATGTTTAAGGGCCTATGATGTTTAAGGTCCTATGATGTTTAGGGACCTATGATGTTTGGGGACCTTTGATGTTTAAGGGCCTATGATGTTTAAGGGCCTATGATGTTTAGGGACCTATGATGTTTGGGGACCTTTGATGTTTAAGGGCCTATGATGTTTAAGGGCCTATGATGTTTAGGGACCTATGATGTTTAGGGACCTATGATGTTTGGGGACCTTTGATGTTTAAGGGCCTATGATGTTTAGGGACCTATGATGTTTAGGGACCTATGATGTTTGGGGACCTATGATGTTTAAGGGCCTATGATGTTTAAGGGCATATGATGTTTAGGGACCTATGATGTTTGGGGACCTTTGATGTTTAAGGGCCTATGATGTTTAAGGGCCTATGATGTTTAGGGACCTATGATGTTTAGGGACCTATGATATTTAGGGACCATTGATGTTTAAGGGCCTATGATGTTTAGGGACCTATGATGTTTAGGGCCCTATGATGTTTGGGGACCTTTGATGTTCAAGGGCCTATGATGTTTAAGGGCCTATGATGTTTAGGGACCTATGATGTTTAGGGACCTATGATATTTAGGGACATTTGATGTTTAAGGGCCTATGATATTTAGGGACCTATGATGTTTAGGGACCTACGATGTTTAGGGACCTATGATGTTTAAGGGCCTATGATGTTTAAGGGCCTATGATGTTTAGGGACCTATGATGTTTGGGGACCTTTGATGTTTAAGGGCCTATGATGTTTAAGGGCCTATGATGTTTAGGGACCTATGATGTTTAGGGACCTATGATGTTTAGGGACCTATGATGTTTGGGGACCTTTGATGTTTAAGGGCCTATGATGTTTAAGGGCCGATGATGTTTAGGGACCTATGATGTTTAGGGACCTACGATGTTTGGGGACCTATGATGTTTAAGGGCCTATGATGTTTAGGGACCTATGATGTTTAGGGACCTATGATATTTAGGGACCTTTGATGTTTAAGGGCCTATGATGTTTAAGGACCTTTGATGTTTGGGGACCTTTGATGTTTAAGGGCCTATGATGTTTAAGGGCCTATGATGTTTAGGGACCTATGAGGTTTAGGGACCTATGATATTTAGGGACCTTTGATGTTTAAGGGCCTATGATGTTTAGGGACCTATGGTGTTTAGGGACCTATGATGTTTGGGGACCTTTGATGTTTAAGGGCCTATGATGTTTAAGGGCCTATGATGTTTAGGGACCTATGATGTTTAGGGACCTATGATGTTTGGGGACCTTTGATGTTTAAGGGCCTATGATGTTTAAGGGCCTATGATGTTTAGGGACCTATGATGTTTAGGGACCTTTGATGTTTAAGGGCCTATGATGTTTAGGGACCTATGATGTTTAGGGACCTATGATATTTAGGGACCTTTGATGTTTAAGGGCCTATGATGTTTAGGGACCTTTGATGTTTAAGGGCCTATGATGTTTAAGGGCCTATGATGTTTAGGGACCTATGATGTTTAGGGACCTATGATATTTAGGGACCTTTGATGTTTAAGGGCCTATGATGTTTAGGGACCTATGATGTTTAGGGACCTATGATGTTTGGGGACCTGTGATGTTTAAGGGCCTATGATGTTTAGGGACCTATGATATTTAGGGACCTATGATGTTTAAGGGCCTATGATGTTTATGGATGTATGATGTTAAGGGACCTTTGATGTTTAAGGGCCTATGATGTTTAGGGACCTATGATGTTTAGGGACCTATGATGTGTAGGGACCTTTGATGTTTAAGGGCCTATGATTTTTAGGGACCTATGATGTTTAGGGACCTATGATGTTTAAGGGCCTATGATGTTTAGGGACCTATGATATTTAGGGGCCTATGATGTTTAGGGACCTATGATGTTTAGGGACCTATGATGTTTAGGGACCTTTGATGTTAAAGGGCCTATGATGTTTAGGGACCTATGATGTTTAGGGACCTTTGATGTTTAAGGGCCTATGATGTTTAGGGACCTATGATATTTAGGGACCTATGATATTTAGGGGCCTATGATGTTTAGGGACCTATGATGTTTAGGGACCTATGATATTTAGGGACCTTTGATGTTTGAGGGCCTATGATGTTTAGGGATCTATGATGTTTAGGGACCTATGATGTTTGGGGACCTTTGATGTTTAAGGGCCTATGATGTTTAAGGGCCTATGATGTTTAGGGACCTATGATGTTTGGGGACCTTTGATGTTTAAGGGCCTATGATGTTTAAGGGCCTATGATGTTTAGGGACCTACAATGTTTAGGGACCTATGATGTTTGGGGACCTTTGATGTTTAAGGGCCTATGATGTTTAAGGGCCTATGATGTTTAGGGACCTATGATGTTTAGGGACCTATGATGTTTGGGGACCTTTGTTGTTTAAGGTCCTATGATGTTTAAGGGCCTATGATGTTTAAGGGCCTATGATGTTTAAGGGCCTATGATGTTTAGGGACCTATGATGTTTAGGGACCTATGATGTTTGGGGACCTTTGATGTTTAAGGGCCTATGATGTTTAGGGACCTATGATATTTAGGGGCCTATGATGTTTAGGGACCTATGATGTTTAGGGACCTATGATATTTAGGGACCTTTGATGTTTAAGGGCCTATGATGTTTAGGGATCTATGCTGTTTAGGGACCTATGATGTTTGGGGACCTTTGATGTTTAAGGGCCTATGATGTTTAAGGGCCTATGATGTTTAGGGACCTATGATGTTTGGGGACCTTTGATGTTTAAGGGCCTATGATGTTTAAGGGCCTATGATGTTTAGGGACCTATGATGTTTAGGGACCTATGATGTTTGGGGACCTTTGATGTTTAAGGGCCTATGATGTTTAAGGGCCTATGATGTTTAGGGACCTATGATGTTTAGGGACCTATGATGTTTGGGGACCTATGATGTTTAAGGGCCTATGATGTTTAAGGGCCTATGATGTTTAGGGACCTATGATGTTTGGGGACCTTTGATGTTTAAGGGCCTATGATGTTTAAGGGCCTATGATGTTTAGGGACCTATGATGTTTAGGGACCTATGATATTTAGGGACCGTTGATGTTTAAGGGCCTATGATGTTTAGGGACCTATGATGTTTAGGGACCTATGATGTTTGGGGACCTTTGATGTTTAAGGGCCTATGACGTTTAAGGGCCTATGATGTTTAGGGACCTATGATGTTTAGGGCCCTATGATGTTTGGGGACCTTTGATGTTCAAGGGCCTATGATGTTTAAGGGCCTATGATGTTTAGGGACCTATGATGTTTAGGGACCTATGATATTTAGGGACCTTTGATGTTTAAGGGCCTATGATGTTTAGGGACCTATGATGTTTAGGGACCTACGATGTTTAGGGACCTATGATGTTTAAGGGCCTATGATGTTTAAGGGCCTATGATGTTTAGGGACCTATGATGTTTGGGGACCTTTGATGTTTAAGGGCCTATGATGTTTAAGGGCCTATGATGTTTAGGGACCTATGATGTTTAGGGACCTATGATGTTTGGGGACCTTTGATGTTTAAGGGCCTATGATGTTTAAGGGCCGATGATGTTTAGGGACCTATGATGTTTAGGGACCTACGATGTTTGGGGACCTATGATGTTTAAGGGCCTATGATGTTTAAGGGCCTATGATGTTTAGGGACCTATGATGTTTGGGGACCTTTGATGTTTAAGGGCCTATGATGTTTAGGCACCTATGATGTTTAGGGACCTATGATATTTCGGGACCTTTGATGTTTAAGGGCCTATGATGTTTAGGGACCTATGATGTTTAGGGACCTATGATGTTTGGGGACCTTTGATGTTTAAGGGCCTATGATGTTTAAGCGCCTATGATGTTTAGGGACCTATGATGTTTAGGGACCTATGATGTTTGGGGACCTTTGATGTTCAAGGGCCTATGATGTTTAAGGGCCTATGATGTTTAGGGACCTATGATGTTTAGGGACCTATGATATTTAGGGACCTTTGATGTTTAAGGGCCTATGATGTTTAGGGACCTATGATGTTTAGGGACCTATGATGTTTAAGGGCCTATGATGTTTAGGGACCTATGATATTTAGGGACCTTTGATGTTTAAGGGCCTATGATGTTTAGGGACCTTTGATGTTTAAGGGCCTATGATGTTTAAGGGCCTATGATGTTTAGGGACCTATGATGTTTAGGGACCTATGATGTTTGGGGACCTTTGATGTTTAAGGGCTTATGATGTTTAAGGGCCTATGATGTTTAGGGACCTATGATCTTTAGGGACCTATGATGTTTGGGGACCTTTGATGTTTAAGGGCCTATGATGTTTAAGGGCCTATGATGTTTAAGGGCCTATGATGTTTAGGGACCTATGATGTTTAGGGACCTATGATGTTTGGGGACCTATGATGTTTAAGGGCCTATGATTTTTAAGGGCCTATGATGTTTAGGGACCTATGATGTTTGGGGACCTTTGATGTTTAAGGGCCTATGATGTTTAAGGGCCTATGATGTTTAGGGACCTATGATGTTTAGGGACCTATGATATTTAGGGACCTTTGATGTTTAAGGGCCTATGATGTTTAAGGGCCTATGATGTTTGGGAACCTTTGATGTTTAAGGGCCTATGTTGTTTAAGGGCCTATGATGTTTAAGGGCCTATGATGTTTAGGGACCTATGATGTTTAGGGACCTATGATATTTAGGGACCTTTGATGTTTAAGGGCCTATGATGTTTAAGGACCTATGATGTTTGGGGACCTTTGATGTTTAAGGGCCTATGATGTTTAAGGGCCTATGATGTTTAAGGGCCTATGATGTTTAGGGACCTATGAGGTTTAGGGACCTATGATATTTAGGGACCTTTGATGTTTAAGGGCCTATGATGTTTAGGGACCTATGGTGTTTAGGGACCTATGATGTTTGGGGACCTTTGATGTTTAAGGGCCTATGATGTTTAAGGGCCTATGATGTTTAGGGACCTATGATGTTTAGAATTAGTTTAGTTTATTTCAAACAAAGAAAACATACATTTTTTAAAAAAATACCACAAACAGAAAAAATACATATCATCCCTTCTTCTGTGTTTGAAAAGGAGTAGGCTGAAGTGGAAACTTATATGTCCCTACCCCTTTATACAAGTAATTTTTACTTGTTTACTAAATCTAACACAAAACCGACATTAAAACAAACAAAATGGTACAAGTCACCAAAAACCACCAAATTATATGGAAAAAAAACAACAAAAGAAAAAAAAACATCTTTTTACAATTGATACAATTTACTTTTCCTTAGAATAAAGGACACTCACATAAATCATCTATTTTCTACTATATACTTGTTCAGAATATGTTTTTTATAATTCATTTTAAACACATTTATATTTGTACTTACTTTAATTTCTTCTTCTAAATTGTTCCATAATTTAACCCCAATTATTGTGATACACATCTGTTTTAATGTTGTTCTAAACTTATGTATCTTTAAGTTTAGTGTTCCTCTCAGGTTATATCCTCCTTCTCTCTCTGTGAACAGTTTCTGTATTTTATCAGGCATTAATTTATTTCTTACTTTATACATTATTTGTGCTGTTTTGTATTTAACCAAGTCCTGGAACTTCATTATCCGTGTTTTAATAAAAAGTTCATTTGTGTGATCCAAATATCCTGCATTTGTTATTAATCTGATAGCCCTTTTCTGCATTGTTGTTAATGTCTGTAAATGACTTTTGTACGTGTTTCCCCAGACCTCTACACAATAGCTCAAATATGGCAGTAGCATCGTATTGTATAACATATAAAGTGCTTTCTGATTAAAAATATACTTAGCTTTCCCCAATAAAGCAATGCCCCGTGCAAGCTTCCCCCTAACATATTTGATGTGTGGCTTCCAACAGATTCTGCTGTCTATGACCACCCCAAGAAATTTTATTTCATATACTCTCTCAATTTTTACATTATTAATTACTATATCTAATTCATTGTGTCTTCTTTCATTACCAAACAACATCAATTTTGTTTTCTCTAAATTTAGTGACAGTTTATTTACATCAAACCATTTTTTTAATTTATTTATTTCCTGTGTGACCACATCCAGGACCTGTTGCAATTCCACCCCCGAGCAAAAAACATTTGTGTCATCTGCAAACAATACAAACTTCAAAACTTGTGAAACCCTACAAATGTCATTTATGTACATTATGAATAGTTTAGGTCCTAAGACTGATCCTTGAGGCACCCCACATTGTATCTGTCTTAGTCCTGATTTATGTTGATTTATTTGCACGTATTGTTGTCTATTTGATAAATAACTTTTTATCCAGTCCAATACTATACCCCTGAAACCATATTTTTCCATTTTTCTCATCAATACATCATGGTTTACTGTATCGAAAGCTTTCTTCAGATCTAAAAACAACCCTATTGCATGCTTCTTTTTGTCAATGCATTCTGTTATTTCCTCATTAAGATCAATCAGTGCCTGGACTGTTGACCTATTATTCCTGAAGCCATACTGGCATTCCGTCAGCAACTCACATTGATCAACAAAATTATCGAATCTTTTAACAAACAGTTTTTCTAATATTTTGGAAAATTGTGATAGTATTGACACAGGTCTATAATTTGTAAATTGATGCTTATCTCCTGTCTTGTAAATAGGAATTACCCTTGCTACTTTCATGTTATTTGGAAAAAAACCCTTTTGAAAAGAAAGACTACAAATGTGTGTTAATGGTTTTACAATGCCCTCAATCACATATTTCAGTGTTTTCATGTCAATATCGTTCCAGTCTGTACTGGTTTTATTCTTCATATTTCTAACTATCTCATAAATCTCCTTCTCATCAACTGCTCTTAAAAAAACAGACTTTTTATTTCTTTCAACATACTCTGTGGCATCCGTTTGTATCTCATCAACTATTATTTTTTCCTCCAATTTAGATCCTATGTTTACAAAATATTTGTTGAATTCATCCACTGCTTCATTCATGTTTGTAATATTATTTTTTCTCTCTATAAAATGTTGTGGATAGTTATTATTCCCTGTCTCTTTCCTAATTACACCATTTAATACTTTCCAGATGCCTTTTATGTTGTTTCTATTGTGCTCTAACTTTTTAATAAAATATTCACGTTTATAGCTTCTCACTATATTTATGAGTTTGTTTTTATATCTTTTGTACTTTTGTTCTGCTTCTGTCGTTCTGTTTTTTATAAATTCTCTGTAAAGTGTGTTTTTTTTATTGCATGCATTTTGTAGACCTTTGGTCATCCACGGTTTTTCTTTATACTTATTCCTCTGAATTTTTTTTTTTTTTTTTAGGGACCTATGATGTTTGGGGACCTTTGATGTTTAAGGGCCTATGATGTTTAAGGGCCTATGATGTTTAGGGACCTATGATGTTTAGGGACCTTTGATGTTTAAGGGCCTATGATGTTTAGGGACCTATGATGTTTAGGGACCTATGATATTTAGGGACCTATGATGTTTGGGGACCTTTGATGTTTAAGGGCCTATGATGTTTAGGGACCTATGATATTTAGGGACCTATGATGTTTAAGGGCCTATGATGTTTATGGATGTATGATGTTAAGGGACCTTTGATGTTTAAGGGCCTATGATGTTTAGGGACCTATGATGTTTAGGGACCTATGATGTGTAGGGACCTTTGATGTTTAAGGGCCTATGATTTTTAGGGACCTATGATGTTTAGGGACCTATGATGTTTAAGGGCCTATGATGTTTTGGGACCTATGATATTTAGGGGCCTATGATGTTTAGGGACCTATGATGTTTAGGGACCTATGATGTTTAGGGACCTATGATGTTTAGGGACCTTTGATGTTTAAGGGCCTATGATGTTTAGGGACCTATGATATTTAGGGGCCTATGATGTTTAGGGACCTATGATGTTTAGGGACCTATGATATTTAGGGACCTTTGATGTTTAAGGGCCTATGATGTTTAGGGATCTATGATGTTTAGGGACCTATGATGTTTGGGGACCTTTGATGTTTAAGGGCCTATGATGTTTAAGGGCCTATGATGTTTAGGGACCTATGATGTTTGGGGACCTTTGATGTTTAAGGGCCTATGATGTTTAAGGGCCTATGATGTTTAGGGACCTATGATGTTTAGGGACCTATGATGTTTGGGGACCTTTGATGTTTAAGGGCCTATGATGTTTAAGGGCCTATGATGTTTAGGGACCTATGATGTTTAGGGACCTATGATGTTTGGGGACCTTTGATGTTTTGTTTAAGGTCCTATGATGTTTAAGGGCCTATGATGTTTAAGGGCCTATGATGTTTAAGGGCCTATGATGTTTAGGGACCTATGATGTTTAGGGACCTATGATGTTTGGGGACCTTTGATGTTTAAGGGCCTATGATGTTTAGGGACCTATGATATTTAGGGGCCTATGATGTTTAGGGACCTATGATGTTTAGGGACCTATGATATTTAGGGACCTTTGATGTTTAAGGGCCTATGATGTTTAGGGATCTATGATGTTTAGGGACCTATGATGTTTGGGGACCTTTGATGTTTAAGGGCCTATGATGTTTAAGGGCCTATGATGTTTAGGGACCTATGATGTTTGGGGACCTTTGATGTTTAAGGGCCTACGATGTTTAAGGGCCTATGATGTTTAGGGACCTATGATGTTTAGGGACCTATGATGTTTGGGGACCTTTGATGTTTAATGGCCTATGATGTTTAAGGGCCTATGATGTTTAGGGACCTATGATGTTTAGGGACCTATGATGTTTGGGGACCTATGATGTTTAAGGGCCTATGATGTTTAAGGGCCTATGATGTTTAGGGACCTATGATGTTTGGGGACCTTTGATGTTTAAGGGCCTATGATGTTTAACGGCCTATGATGTTTAGGGACCTATGATGTTTAGGGACCTATGATATTTAGGGACCGTTGATGTTTAAGGGCCTATGATGTTTAGGGACCTATGATGTTTAGGGACCTATGATGTTTGGGGACCTTTGATGTTTAAGGGCCTATGACGTTTAAGGGCCTATGATGTTTAGGGACCTATGATGTTTAGGGCCCTATGATGTTTGGGGACCTTTGATGTTCAAGGGCCTATGATGTTTAAGGGCCTATGATGTTTAGGGACCTATGATGTTTAGGGACCTATGATATTTAGGGACCTTTGATGTTTAAGGGCCTATGATGTTTAGGGACCTATGATGTTTAGGGACCTATGATGTTTAAGGGCCTATGATGTTTAGGGACCTATGATATTTAGGGACCTTTGATGTTTAAGGGCCTATGATGTTTAGGGACCTTTGATGTTTAAGGGCCTATGATGTTTAAGGGTCTATGATGTTTAGGGACCTATGATGTTTAGGGACCTATGATGTTTGGGGACCTTTGATGTTTAAGGGCTTATGATGTTTAAGGGCCCATGATGTTTAGGGACCTATGATGTTTAGGGACCTATGATGTTTGGGGACCTTTGATGTTTAAGGGCCTATGATGTTTAAGGGCCTATGATGTTTAGGGACCTATGATGTTTAGGGACCTATGATGTTTGGGGACCTATGATGTTTAAGGGCCTATGATTTTTAAGGGCCTATGATGTTTAGGGACCTATGATGTTTGGGGACCTTTGATGTTTAAGGGCCTATGATGTTTAAGGGCCTATGATGTTTAAGGGCCTATGATGTTTATGGACCTATGATGTTAAGGGACCTTTGATGTTTAAGGGCCTATGATGTTTAGGGACCTATGATATTTAGGGACCTTTGATGTTTAAGGGCCTATGATGTTTATGGACCTATGATGTTAAGGGACCTTTGATGTTTAAGGGCCTATGATGTTTAGGGACCTATGATGTTTAGGGACCTATGATGTTTAGGGACCTTTGATGTTTAAGGGCCTATGATGTTTAGGGACCTATGATGTTTAGGGACGTTTGATGTTTAAGGGCCTATGATGTTTAGGGACCTATGATATTTAGGGGCCTATGATGTTTAGGGACCTATGATGTTTAGGGACCTATGATGTTTAGGGACCTATGATGTTTAGGGACCTTTGATGTTTAAGGGCCTATGATGTTTAGGGACCTATGATGTTTAGGGACCTTTGATGTTTAAGGGCCTATGATGTTTAGGGACCTATGATGTTTAGGGACCTTTGATGTTTAAGGGCCTATGATGTTTAGGGACCTATGATATTTAGGGGCCTATGATGTTTAGGGACCTATGATGTTTAGGGACCTATGATATTTAGGGACCTTTGATGTTTAAGGGCCTATGATGTTTAGGGACCGATGATGTTTAGGGACCTATGATGTTTGGGGACCTTTGATGTTTAAGGGCCTATGATGTTTAGGGACCTATGATATTTAGGGACCTATGATGTTTAAGGGCCTATGATGTTTATGGACGTATGATGTTAAGGGACCTTTGATGTTTAAGGGCCTATGATGTTTAGGGACCTATGATGTTTAGGGACCTATGATGTTTAGGGACCTATGATGTTTAGGGACCTATGATGTTTAGGGACCTTTGATGTTTAAGGGCCTATGATGTTTAGGGACCTATGATGTTTAGGGACCTTTGATGTTTAAGGGCCTATGATATTTAGGGGCCTATGATGTTTAGGGACCTATGATGTTTAGGGACCTATGATGTTTAGGGACCTATGATGTTTAGGGACCTATGATGTTTAGGGACCTTTGATGTTTAAGGGCCTATGATGTTTAGGGACCTATGATGTTTAGGGACCTTTGATGTTTAAGGGCCTATGATGTTTAGGGACCTATGATATTTAGGGGCCTATGATGTTTAGGGACCTATGATGTTTAGGGACCTATGATATTTAGGGACCTTTGATGTTTAAGGGCCTATGATGTTTAGGGATCTATGATGTTTAGGGACCTATGATGTTTGGGGACCTTTGATGTTTAAGGGCCTATGATGTTTAAGGGCCTATGATGTTTAGGGACCTATGATGTTTGGGGACCTTTGATGTTTAAGGGCCTATGATGTTTAAGGGCCTATGATGTTTATGGACCTATGATGTTAAGGGACCTATGATGTTTAGGGACCTATGATATTTAGGGACCTTTGATGTTTAAGGGCCTATGATGTTTAGGGATCTATGATGTTTAGGGACCTATGATGTTTGGGGACCTTTGATGTTTAAGGGCCTATGATGTTTAGGGACCTATGATGTTTAGGGCCCTATGATGTTTGGGGACCTTTGATGTTCAAGGGCCTATGATGTTTAAGGGCCTATGATGTTTAGGGACCTATGATGTTTAGGGACCTATGATATTTAGGGACCTTTGATGTTTAAGGGCCTATGATGTTTAGGGACCTATGATGTTTAGGGACCTATGATGTTTAGGGACCTATGATGTTTAAGGGCCTATGATGTTTAGGGACCTATGATATTTAGGGACCTTTGATGTTTAAGGGCCTATGATGTTTAGGGACCTTTGATGTTTAAGGGCCTATGATGTTTAAGGGTCTATGATGTTTAGGGACCTATGATGTTTAGGGACCTATGATGTTTGGGGACCTTTGATGTTTATGGGCTTATGATGTTTAAGGGCCCATGATGTTTAGAGACCTATGATGTTTAGGGACCTATGATGTTTGGGGACCTTTGATGTTTAAGGGCCTATGATGTTTAAGGGCCTATGATGTTTAGGGACCTATGATGTTTAGGGACCTATGATGTTTGGGGACCTATGATGTTTAAGGGCCTATGATTTTTAAGGGCCTATGATGTTTAGGGACCTATGATGTTTGGGGACCTTTGATGTTTAAGGGCCTATGATGTTTAAGGGCCTATGATGTTTAAGGGCCTATGACTTTTATGGACCTTTGATGTTAAGGGACCTTTGATGTTTAAGGGCCTATGATGTTTAGGGACCTATGATATTTAGGGACCTTTGATGTTTAAGGGCCTATGATGTTTATGGACCTATGATGTTAAGGGACCTTTGATGTTTAAGGGCCTATGATGTTTAGGGACCTATGATGTTTAGGGACCTATGATGTTTAGGGACCTATGATGTTTAGGGACCTTTGATGTTTAAGAGCCTATGATGTTTAGGGACCTATGATGTTTAGGGACGTTTGATGTTTAAGGGCCTATGATGTTTAGGGACCTATGATATTTAGGGGCCTATGATGTTTAGGGACCTATGATGTTTAGGGACCTATGATGTTTAGGGACCTATGATGTTTAGGGACCTTTGATGTTTAAGGGCCTATGATGTTTAGGGACCTATGATGTTTAGGGACCTTTGATGTTTAAGGGCCTATGATGTTTAGGGACCTATGATGTTTAGGGACCTTTGATGTTTAAGGGCCTATGATGTTTAGGGACCTATGATATTTAGGGGCCTATGATGTTTAGGGACCTATGATGTTTAGGGACCTATGATATTTAGGGACCTTTGATGTTTAAGGGCCTATGATGTTTAGGGACCGATGATGTTTAGGGACCTATGATGTTTGGGGACCTTTGATGTTTAAGGGCCTATGATGTTTAGGGACCTATGATATTTAGGGACCTATGATGTTTAAGGGCCTATGATGTTTATGGACGTATGATGTTAAGGGACCTTTGATGTTTAAGGGCCTATGATGTTTAGGGACCTATGATGTTTAGGGCCCTATGATGTTTGGGGACCTTTGATGTTCAAGGGCCTATGATGTTTAAGGGCCTATGATGTTTAGGGACCTATGATGTTTAGGGACCTATGATATTTAGGGACCTTTGATGTTTAAGGGCCTATGATGTTTAGGGACCTATGATGTTTAGGGACCTATGATGTTTAGGGACCTATGATGTTTAAGGGCCTATGATGTTTAGGGACCTATGATATTTAGGGACCTTTGATGTTTAAGGGCCTATGATGTTTAGGGACCTTTGATGTTTAAGGGCCTATGATGTTTAAGGGTCTATGATGTTTAGGGACCTATGATGTTTAGGGACCTATGATGTTTGGGGACCTTTGATGTTTAAGGGCTTATGATGTTTAAGGGCCCATGATGTTTAGGGACCTATGATGTTTAGGGACCTATGATGTTTGGGGACCTTTGATGTTTAAGGGCCTATGATGTTTAAGGGCCTATGATGTTTAGGGACCTATGATGTTTAGGGACCTATGATGTTTGGGGACCTATGATGTTTAAGGGCCTATGATTTTTAAGGGCCTATGATGTTTAGGGACCTATGATGTTTGGGGACCTTTGATGTTTAAGGGCCTATGATGTTTAAGGGCCTATGATGTTTAGGGACCTATGATGTTTAGGGACCTATGATGTTTGGGGACCTTTGATGTTTAAGGGCCTATGATGTTTAAGGGCCGATGATGTTTAGGGACCTATGATGTTTAGGGACCTACGATGTTTGGGGACCTATGATGTTTAAGGGCCTATGATGTTTAAGGGCCTATGATGTTTAGGGACCTATGATGTTTGGGGACCTTTGATGTTTAAGGGCCTATGATGTTTAGGCACCTATGATGTTTAGGGACCTATGATATTTCGGGACCTTTGATGTTTAAGGGCCTATGATGTTTAGGGACCTATGATGTTTAGGGACCTATGATGTTTGGGGACCTTTGATGTTTAAGGGCCTATGATGTTTAAGCGCCTATGATGTTTAGGGACCTATGATGTTTAGGGACCTATGATGTTTGGGGACCTATGATGTTTAGGGACCTATGATGTTTAGGGACCTATGATGTTTAAGGGCCTATGATGTTTAGGGACCTATGATATTTAGGGACCTTTGATGTTTAAGGGCCTATGATGTTTAGGGACCTTTGATGTTTAAGGGCCTATGATGTTTAAGGGTCTATGATGTTTAGGGACCTATGATGTTTAGGGACCTATGATGTTTGGGGACCTTTGATGTTTATGGGCTTATGATGTTTAAGGGCCCATGATGTTTAGAGACCTATGATGTTTAGGGACCTATGATGTTTGGGGACCTTTGATGTTTAAGGGCCTATGATGTTTAAGGGCCTATGATGTTTAGGGACCTATGATGTTTAGGGACCTATGATGTTTGGGGACCTATGATGTTTAAGGGCCTATGATTTTTAAGGGCCTATGATGTTTAGGGACCTATGATGTTTGGGGACCTTTGATGTTTAAGGGCCTATGATGTTTAAGGGCCTATGATGTTTAAGGGCCTATGATGTTTATGGACCTTTGATGTTAAGGGACCTTTGATGTTTAAGGGCCTATGATGTTTAGGGACCTATGATATTTAGGGACCTTTGATGTTTAAGGGCCTATGATGTTTATGGACCTATGATGTTAAGGGACCTTTGATGTTTAAGGGCCTATGATGTTTAGGGACCTATGATGTTTAGGGACCTATGATGTTTAGGGACCTTTGATGTTTAAGGGCCTATGATGTTTAGGGACCTATGATGTTTAGGGACGTTTGATGTTTAAGGGCCTATGATGTTTAGGGACCTATGATATTTAGGGGCCTATGATGTTTAGGGACCTATGATGTTTAGGGACCTATGATGTTTAGGGACCTATGATGTTTAGGGACCTTTGATGTTTAAGGGCCTATGATGTTTAGGGACCTATGATGTTTAGGGACCTTTGATGTTTAAGGGCCTATGATGTTTAGGGACCTATGATGTTTAGGGACCTTTGATGTTTAAGGGCCTATGATGTTTAGGGACCTATGATATTTAGGGGCCTATGATGTTTAGGGACCTATGATGTTTAGGGACCTATGATATTTAGGGACCTTTGATGTTTAAGGGCCTATGATGTTTAGGGACCGATGATGTTTAGGGACCTATGATGTTTGGGGACCTTTGATGTTTAAGGGCCTATGATGTTTAGGGACCTATGATATTTAGGGGCCTATGATGTTTAAGGGCCTATGATGTTTATGGACGTATGATGTTAAGGGACCTTTGATGTTTAGGGACCTATGATGTTTAGGGACCTATGATGTTTAGGGCCCTATGATGTTTGGGGACCTTTGATGTTCAAGGGCCTATGATGTTTAAGGGCCTATGATGTTTAGGGACCTATGATGTTTAGGGACCTATGATATTTAGGGACCTTTGATGTTTAAGGGCCTATGATGTTTAGGGACCTATGATGTTTAGGGACCTATGATGTTTAGGGACCTATGATGTTTAAGGGCCTATGATGTTTAGGGACCTATGATATTTAGGGACCTTTGATGTTTAAGGGCCTATGATGTTTAGGGACCTTTGATGTTTAAGGGCCTATGATGTTTAAGGGTCTATGATGTTTAGGGACCTATGATGTTTAGGGACCTATGATGTTTGGGGACCTTTGATGTTTAAGGGCTTATGATGTTTAAGGGCCCATGATGTTTA
This sequence comes from Nothobranchius furzeri, assembly GCF_043380555.1. Classification (NCBI taxonomy): domain Eukaryota; kingdom Metazoa; phylum Chordata; class Actinopteri; order Cyprinodontiformes; family Nothobranchiidae; genus Nothobranchius; species Nothobranchius furzeri. The sequence goes on from NC_091749.1 coordinate 919,878, forward strand.
GGGACCTATGATGTTTGGGGACCTTTGATGTTTAAGGGCCTATGATGTTTAAGGGCCTATGATGTTTAGGGACCTATGATGTTTAGGGACCTATGATGTTTGGGGACCTATGATGTTTAAGGGCCTATGATTTTTAAGGGCCTATGATGTTTAGGGACCTATGATGTTTGGGGACCTTTGATGTTTAAGGGCCTATGATGTTTAAGGGCCTATGATGTTTAGGGACCTATGATGTTTAGGGACCTATGATGTTTGGGGACCTTTGATGTTTAAGGGCCTATGATGTTTAAGGGCCGATGATGTTTAGGGACCTATGATGTTTAGGGACCTACGATGTTTGGGGACCTATGATGTTTAAGGGCCTATGATGTTTAAGGGCCTATGATGTTTAGGGACCTATGATGTTTGGGGACCTTTGATGTTTAAGGGCCTATGATGTTTAGGCACCTATGATGTTTAGGGACCTATGATATTTCGGGACCTTTGATGTTTAAGGGCCTATGATGTTTAGGGACCTATGATGTTTAGGGACCTATGATGTTTGGGGACCTTTGATGTTTAAGGGCCTATGATGTTTAAGCGCCTATGATGTTTAGGGACCTATGATGTTTAGGGACCTATGATGTTTGGGGACCTTTGATGTTCAAGGGCCTATGATGTTTAAGGGCCTATGATGTTTAGGGACCTATGATGTTTAGGGACCTATGATATTTAGGGACCTTTGATGTTTAAGGGCCTATGATGTTTAGGGACCTATGATGTTTAGGGACCTATGATGTTTAAGGGCCTATGATGTTTAGGGACCTATGATATTTAGGGACCTTTGATGTTTAAGGGCCTATGATGTTTAGGGACCTTTGATGTTTAAGGGCCTATGATGTTTAAGGGCCTATGATGTTTAGGGACCTATGATGTTTAGGGACCTATGATGTTTGGGGACCTTTGATGTTTAAGGGCTTATGATGTTTAAGGGCCTATGATGTTTAGGGACCTATGATCTTTAGGGACCTATGATGTTTGGGGACCTATGATCTTTAGGGACCTATGATGTTTGGGGACCTTTGATGTTTAAGGGCCTATGATGTTTAAGGGCCTATGATGTTTAAGGGCCTATGATGTTCAGGGACCTATGATGTTTAGGGACCTATGATGTTTGGGGACCTATGATGTTTAAGGGCCTATGATTTTTAAGGGCCTATGATGTTTAGGGACCTATGATGTTTGGGGACCTTTGATGTTTAAGGGCCTATGATGTTTAAGGGCCTATGATGTTTAGGGACCTATGATGTTTAGGGACCTATGATATTTAGGGACCTTTGATGTTTAAGGGCCTATGATGTTTAAGGGCCTATGATGTTTGGGAACCTTTGATGTTTAAGGGCCTATGTTGTTTAAGGGCCTATGATGTTTAAGGGCCTATGATGTTTAGGGACCTATGATGTTTAGGGACCTATGATATTTAGGGACCTTTGATGTTTAAGGGCCTATGATGTTTAAGGACCTATGATGTTTGGGGACCTTTGATGTTTAAGGGCCTATGATGTTTAAGGGCCTATGATGTTTAAGGGCCTATGATGTTTAGGGACCTATGAGGTTTAGGGACCTATGATATTTAGGGACCTTTGATGTTTAAGGGCCTATGATGTTTAGGGACCTATGATGTTTAGAATTAGTTTAGTTTATTTCAAACAAAGAAAACATACATTTTTAAAAAAAATACCACAAACAGAAAAAATACATATCATCCCTTCTTCTGTGTTTGAAAAGGAGTAGGCTGAAGTGGAAACTTACATGTCCCTACCCCTTTATACAAGTAATTTTTACTTGTTTACTAAATCTAACACAAAACCGACATTAAAACAAACAAAATGGTACAAGTCACCAAAAACCACCAAATTATATGGAAAAAAAACAACAAAAGAAAAAAAACATCTTTTTACAATTGATACAATTTACTTTTCCTTAGAATAAAGGACACTCACATAAATCATCTATTTTCTACTATATACTTGTTCAGAATATGTTTTTTATAATTCATTTTAAACACATTTATATTTGTACTTACTTTAATTTCTTCTTCTAAATTGTTCCATAATTTAACCCCAATTATTGTGATACACATCTGTTTTAATGTTGTTCTAAACTTATGTATCTTTAAGTTTAGTGTTCCTCTCAGGTTATATCCTCCTTCTCTCTCTGTGAACAGTTTCTGTATTTTATCAGGCATTAATTTATTTCTTACTTTATACATTATTTGTGCTGTTTTGTATTTAACCAAGTCCTGGAACTTCATTATCCGTGTTTTAATAAAAAGTTCATTTGTGTGATCCAAATATCCTGCATTTGTTATTAATCTGATAGCCCTTTTCTGCATTGTTGTTAATGTCTGTAAATGACTTTTGTACGTGTTTCCCCAGACCTCTACACAATAGCTCAAATATGGCAGTAGCATCGTATTGTATAACATATAAAGTGCTTTCTGATTAAAAATATACTTAGCTTTCCCCAATAAAGCAATGCCCCGTGCAAGCTTCCCCCTAACATATTTGATGTGTGGCTTCCAACAGATTCTGCTGTCTATGACCACCCCAAGAAATTTTATTTCATATACTCTCTCAATTTTTACATTATTAATTACTATATCTAATTCATTGTGTCTTCTTTCATTACCAAACAACATCAATTTTGTTTTCTCTAAATTTAGTGACAGTTTATTTACATCAAACCATTTTTTTAATTTATTTATTTCCTGTGTGACCACATCCAGGACCTGTTGCAATTCCACCCCCGAGCAAAAAACATTTGTGTCATCTGCAAACAATACAAACTTCAAAACTTGTGAAACCCTACAAATGTCATTTATGTACATTATGAATAGTTTAGGTCCTAAGACTGATCCTTGAGGCACCCCACATTGTATCTGTCTTAGTCCTGATTTATGTTGATTTATTTGCACGTATTGTTGTCTATTTGATAAATAACTTTTTATCCAGTCCAATACTATACCCCTGAAACCATATTTTTCCATTTTTCTCATCAATACATCATGGTTTACTGTATCGAAAGCTTTCTTCAGATCTAAAAACAACCCTATTGCATGCTTCTTTTTGTCAATGCATTCTGTTATTTCCTCATTAAGATCAATCACTGCCTGGACTGTTGACCTATTATTCCTGAAGCCATACTGGCATTCCGTCAGCAACTCACATTGATCAACAAAATTATCGAATCTTTTAACAAACAGTTTTTCTAATATTTTGGAAAATTGTGATAGTATTGACACAGGTCTATAATTTGTAAATTGATGCTTATCTCCTGTCTTGTAAATAGGAATTACCCTTGCTACTTTCATGTTATTTGGAAAAAAAACCTTTTGAAAAGAAAGATTACAAATGTGTGTTAATGGTTTTACAATGCCCTCAATCACATATTTCAGTGTTTTCATGTCAATATCGTTCCAGTCTGTACTGGTTTTATTCTTCATATTTCTAACTATCTCATAAATCTCCTTCTCATCAACTGCTCTTAAAAAAACAGACTTTTTATTTCTTTCAACATACTCTGTGGCATCCGTTTGTATCTCATCAACTATTATTTTTTCCTCCAATTTAGATCCTATGTTTACAAAATATTTGTTGAATTCATCCACTGCTTCATTCATGTTTGTAATATTATTTTTTCTCTCTATAAAATGTTGTGGATAGTTATTATTCCCTGTCTCTTTCCTAATTACGCCATTTAATACTTTCCAGATGCCTTTTATGTTGTTTCTATTGTGCTCTAACTTTTTAATAAAATATTCACGTTTATAGCTTCTCACTATATTTATGAGTTTGTTTTTATATCTTTTGTACTTTTGTTCTGCTTCTGTCGTTCTGTTTTTTATAAATTCTCTGTAAAGTGTGTTTTTTTTATTGCATGCATTTTGTAGACCTTTGGTCATCCACGGTTTTTCTTTATACTTATTCCTCTGAATATTTTTTTTTTTTTTTTAGGGACCTATGATGTTTGGGGACCTTTGATGTTTAAGGGCCTATGATGTTTAAGGGCCTATGATGTTTAGGGACCTATGATGTTTAGGGACCTTTGATGTTTAAGGGCCTATGATGTTTAGGGACCTATGATGTTTAGGGACCTATGATATTTAGGGACCTATGATGTTTGGGGACCTTTGATGTTTAAGGGCCTATGATGTTTAGGGACCTATGATATTTAGGGACCTATGATGTTTAAGGGCCTATGATGTTTATGGATGTATGATGTTAAGGGACCTTTGATGTTTAAGGGCCTATGATGTTTAGGGACCTATGATGTTTAGGGACCTATGATGTGTAGGGACCTTTGATGTTTAAGGGCCTATGATTTTTAGGGACCTATGATGTTTAGGGACCTATGATGTTTAAGGGCCTATGATGTTTTGGGACCTATGATATTTAGGGGCCTATGATGTTTAGGGACCTATGATGTTTAGGGACCTATGATGTTTAGGGACCTATGATGTTTAGGGACCTTTGATGTTTAGGGACCTTTGATGTTTAAGGGCCTATGATGTTTAGGGACCTATGATATTTAGGGGCCTATGATGTTTAGGGACCTATGATGTTTAGGGACCTATGATATTTAGGGACCTTTGATGTTTAAGGGCCTATGATGTTTAGGGATCTATGATGTTTAGGGACCTATGATGTTTGGGGACCTTTGATGTTTAAGGGCCTATGATGTTTAAGGGCCTATGATGTTTAGGGACCTATGATGTTTGGGGACCTTTGATGTTTGGGGACCTTTGATGTTTAAGGGCCTATGATGTTTAAGGGCCTATGATGTTTAGGGACCTATGATGTTTAGGGACCTATGATGTTTGGGGACCTTTGATGTTTAAGGGCCTATGATGTTTAAGGGCCTATGATGTTTAGGGACCTATGATGTTTAGGGACCTATGATGTTTGGGGACCTTTGATGTTTTGTTTAAGGTCCTATGATGTTTAAGGGCCTATGATGTTTAAGGGCCTATGATGTTTAAGGGCCTATGATGTTTAGGGACCTATGATGTTTAGGGACCTATGATGTTTGGGGACCTTTGATGTTTAAGGGCCTATGATGTTTAGGGACCTATGATATTTAGGGGCCTATGATGTTTAGGGACCTATGATGTTTAGGGACCTATGATATTTAGGGACCTTTGATGTTTAAGGGCCTATGATGTTTAGGGATCTATGATGTTTAGGGACCTATGATGTTTGGGGACCTTTGATGTTTAAGGGCCTATGATGTTTAAGGGCCTATGATGTTTAGGGACCTATGATGTTTGGGGACCTTTGATGTTTAAGGGCCTATGATGTTTAAGGGCCTATGATGTTTAGGGACCTATGATGTTTAGGGACCTATGATGTTTGGGGACCTTTGATGTTTAATGGCCTATGATGTTTAAGGGCCTATGATGTTTAGGGACCTATGATGTTTAGGGACCTATGATGTTTGGGGACCTATGATGTTTAAGGGCCTATGATGTTTAAGGGCCTATGATGTTTAGGGACCTATGATGTTTGGGGACCTATGATATTTAGGGACCTTTGATGTTTAAGGGCCTATGATGTTTAGGGACCTATGATGTTTAGGGACCTATGATGTTTGGGGACCTTTGATGTTTAAGGGCCTATGATGTTTAGGGACCTATGATATTTAGGGGCCTATGATGTTTAGGGACCTATGATGTTTAGGGACCTATGATATTTAGGGACCTTTGATGTTTAAGGGCCTATGATGTTTAGGGATCTATGATGTTTAGGGACCTATGATGTTTGGGGACCTTTGATGTTTAAGGGCCTATGATGTTTAAGGGCCTATGATGTGTAGGGACCTATGATGTTTGGGGACCTTTGATGTTTAAGGGCCTATGATGTTTAAGGGCCTATGATGTTTAGGGACCTATGATGTTTAGGGACCTATGATGTTTGGGGACCTTTGATGTTTAATGGCCTATGATGTTTAAGGGCCTATGATGTTTAGGGACCTATGATGTTTAGGGACCTATGATGTTTGGGGACCTATGATGTTTAAGGGCCTATGATGTTTAAGGGCCTATGATGTTTAGGGACCTATGATGTTTGGGGACCTTTGATGTTTAAGGGCCTATGATGTTTAAGGGCCTATGATGTTTAGGGACCTATGATGTTTAGGGACCTATGATATTTAGGGACCGTTGATGTTTAAGGGCCTATGATGTTTAGGGACCTATGATGTTTAGGGACCTATGATGTTTGGGGACCTTTGATGTTTAAGGGCCTATGACGTTTAAGGGCCTATGATGTTTAGGGACCTATGATGTTTAGGGCCCTATGATGTTCAAGGGCCTATGATGTTTAAGGGCCTATGATGTTTAGGGACCTATGATGTTTAGGGACCTATGATATTTAGGGACCTTTGATGTTTAAGGGCCTATGATGTTTAGGGACCTATGATGTTTAGGGACCTATGATGTTTAGGGACCTATGATGTTTAGGGACCTATGATGTTTAAGGGCCTATGATGTTTAGGGACCTATGATATTTAGGGACCTTTGATGTTTAAGGGCCTATGATGTTTAGGGACCTTTGATGTTTAAGGGCCTATGATGTTTAAGGGTCTATGATGTTTAGGGACCTATGATGTTTAGGGGCCTATGATGTTTGGGGACCTTTGATGTTTAAGGGCTTATGATGTTTAAGGGCCCATGATGTTTAGGGACCTATGATGTTTAGGGACCTATGATGTTTGGGGACCTTTGATGTTTAAGGGCCTATGATGTTTAAGGGCCTATGATGTTTAGGGACCTATGATGTTTAGGGACCTATGATGTTTGGGGACCTATGATGTTTAAGGGCCTATGATTTTTAAGGGCCTATGATGTTTAGGGACCTATGATGTTTGGGGACCTTTGATGTTTAAGGGCCTATGATGTTTAAGGGCCTATGATGTTTACGGGCCTATGATGTTTATGGACCTATGATGTTAAGGGACCTTTGATGTTTAAGGGCCTATGATGTTTAGGGACCTATGATATTTAGGGACCTTTGATGTTTAAGGGCCTATGATGTTTATGGACCTATGATGTTAAGGGACCTTTGATGTTTAAGGGCCTATGATGTTTAGGGACCTATGATATTTAGGGACCTATGATGTTTGTGGACCTATGATGTTAAGGGACCTTTGATGTTAAAGGGCCTATGATGTTTAGGGACCTATGATATTTAGGGACCTTTGATGTTTAAGGGCCTATGATGTTTATGGACCTATGATGTTAAGGGACCTTTGATGTTTAAGGGCCTATGATGTTTAGGGACCTATGATGTTTAGGGACCTATGATGTTTAGGGACCTATGATGTTTAAGGGCCTATGATGTTTAGGGACCTATGATGTTTAGGGACGTTTGATGTTTAAGGGCCTATGATGTTTAGGGACCTATGATATTTAGGGGCCTATGATGTTTAGGGACCTATGATGTTTAGGGACCTATGATGTTTAGGGACCTATGATGTTTAGGGACCTTTGATGTTTAAGGGCCTATGATGTTTAGGGACCTATGATGTTTAGGGACCTTTGATGTTTAAGGGCCTATGATGTTTAGGGACCTATGATGTTTAGGGACCTTTGATGTTTAAGGGCCTATGATGTTTAGGGACCTATGATATTTAGGGGCCTATGATGTTTAGGGACCAATGATGTTTAGGGACCTATGATATTTAGGGACCTTTGATGTTTAAGGGCCTATGATGTTTAGGGACCGATGATGTTTAGGGACCTATGATGTTTGGGGACCTTTGATGTTTAAGGGCCTATGATGTTTAGGGACCTATGATATTTAGGGACCTATGATGTTTAAGGGCCTATGATGTTAAGAGACCTATGATGTTTGGGGACCTTTGATGTTTAAGGGCTTATGATGTTTAAGGGCCTATGATGTTTAGGGACCTATGATCTTTAGGGACCTATGATGTTTGGGGACCTTTGATGTTTAAGGGCCTATGATGTTTAAGGGCCTATGATGTTTAGGGACCTATGATGTTTAGGGACCTACGATGTTTAGGGACCTATGATGTTTAAGGGCCTATGATGTTTAAGGGCCTATGATGTTTAGGGACCTATGATGTTTGGGGACCTTTGATGTTTAAGGGCCTATGATGTTTAAGGGCCTATGATGTTTAGGGACCTATGATGTTTAGGGACCTATGATGTTTGGGGACCTTTGATGTTTAAGGGCCTATGATGTTTAAGGGCCGATGATGTTTAGGGACCTACGATGTTTAGGGACCTACGATGTTTGGGGACCTATGATGTTTAAGGGCCTATGATGTTTAGGGACCTATGATGTTTAGGGACCTATGATATTTAGGGACCTTTGATGTTTAAGGGCCTATGATGTTTAAGGACCTATGATGTTTGGGGACCTTTGATTTTTAAGGGCCTATGATGTTTAAGGGCCTATGATGTTTAGGGACCTATGAGGTTTAGGGACCTATGATATTTAGGGACCTTTGATGTTTAAGGGCCTATGATGTTTAGGGACCTATGGTGTTTAGGGACCTATGATGTTTGGGGACCTTTGATGTTTAAGGGCCTATGATGTTTAAGGGCCTATGATGTTTAGGGACCTATGATGTTTAGGGACCTATGATGTTTGGGGACCTTTGATGTTTAAGGGCCTATGATGTTTAAGGGCCTATGATGTTTAAGGGCCTATGATGTTTAGGGACCTTTGATGTTTAAGGGCCTATGATGTTTAGGGACCTATGATGTTTAGGGACCTATGATATTTAGGGACCTTTGATGTTTAAGGGCCTATGATGTTTAGGGACCTTTGATGTTTAAGGGCCTATGATGTTTAAGGGCCTATGATGTTTAGGGACCTATGATGTTTAGGGACCTATGATATTTAGGGACCTTTGATGTTTAAGGGCCTATGATGTTTAGGGACCTATGATGTTTAGGGACCTATGATGTTTGGGGACCTTTGATGTTTAAGGGCCTATGATGTTTAGGGACCTATGATATTTAGGGACCTATGATGTTTAAGGGCCTATGATGTTTATGGATGTATGATGTTAAGGGACCTTTGATGTTTAAGGGCCTATGATGTTTAGGGACCTATGATGTTTAGGGACCTATGATGTGTAGGGACCTTTGATGTTTAAGGGCCTATGATTTTTAGGGACCTATGATGTTTAAGGGCCTATGATGTTTAGGGACCTATGATATTTAGGGGCCTATGATGTTTAGGGACCTATGATGTTTAGGGACCTATGATGTTTAGGGACCATTGATGTTTAGGGACCTTTGATGTTAAAGGGCCTATGATGTTTAGGGACCTATGATGTTTAGGGACCTTTGATGTTTAAGGGCCTATGATGTTTAGGGACCTATGATATTTAGGGGCCTATGATGTTTAGGGACCTATGATATTTAGGGACCTTTGATGTTTAAGGGCCTATGATGTTTAGGGATCTATGATGTTTAGGGACCTATGATGTTTGGGGACCTTTGATGTTTAAGGGCCTATGATGTTTAAGGGCCTATGATGTTTAGGGACCTATGATGTTTGGGGACCTTTGATGTTTAAGGGCCTATGATGTTTAAGGGCCTATGATGTTTAGGGACCTACGATGTTTAGGGACCTATGATGTTTGGGGACCTTTGATGTTTAAGGGCCTATGATGTTTAAGGGCCTATGATGTTTAGGGACCTATGATGTTTAGGGACCTATGATGTTTGGGGACCTTTGTTGTTTAAGGTCCTATGATGTTTAAGGGCCTATGATGTTTAAGGGCCTATGATGTTTAAGGGCCTATGATGTTTAGGGACCTATGATGTTTAGGGACCTATGATGTTTGGGGACCTTTGATGTTTAAGGGCCTATGATGTTTAGGGACCTATGATATTTAGGGGCCTATGATGTTTAGGGACCTATGATGTTTAGGGACCTATGATATTTAGGGACCTTTGATGTTTAAGGGCCTATGATGTTTAGGGATCTATGATGTTTAGGGACCTATGATGTTTGGGGACCTTTGATGTTTAAGGGCCTATGATGTTTAAGGGCCTATGATGTTTAGGGACCTATGATGTTTGGGGACCTTTGATGTTTAAGGGCCTATGATGTTTAAGGGCCTATGATGTTTAGGGACCTATGATGTTTAGGGACCTATGATGTTTGGGGACCTTTGATGTTTAAGGGCCTATGATGTTTAAGGGCCTATGATGTTTAGGGACCTATGATGTTTAGGGACCTATGATGTTTGGGGACCTATGATGTTTAAGGGCCTATGATGTTTAAGGGCCTATGATGTTTAGGGACCTATGATGTTTGGGGACCTTTGATGTTTAAGGGCCTATGATGTTTAAGGGCCTATGATGTTTAGGGACCTATGATGTTTAGGGACCTATGATATTTAGGGACCGTTGATGTTTAAGGGCCTATGATGTTTAGGGACCTATGATGTTTAGGGACCTATGATGTTTGGGGACCTTTGATGTTTAAGGGCCTATGATGTTTAAGGGCCTATGATGTTTAGGGACCTATGATGTTTAGGGCCCTATGATGTTTGGGGACCTTTGATGTTCAAGGGCCTATGATGTTTAAGGGCCTATGATGTTTAGGGACCTATGATGTTTAGGGACCTATGATATTTAGGGACCTTTGATGTTTAAGGGCCTATGATGTTTAGGGACCTATGATGTTTAGGGACCTACAATGTTTAGGGACCTATGATGTTTAAGGGCCTATGATGTTTAAGGGCCTATGATGTTTAGGGACCTATGATGTTTGGGGACCTTTGATGTTTAAGGGCCTATGATGTTTAAGGGCCTATGATGTTTAGGGACCTATGATGTTTAGGGACCTATGATGTTTGGGGACCTTTGATGTTTAAGGGCCTATGATGTTTAAGGGCCGATGATGTTTAGGGACCTATGATGTTTAGGGACCTACGATGTTTGGGGACCTATGATGTTTAAGGGCCTATGATGTTTAAGGGCCTATGATGTTTAGGGACCTATGATGTTTGGGGACCTTTGATGTTTAAGGGCCTATGATGTTTAGGCACCTATGATGTTTAGGGACCTATGATATTTCGGGACCTTTGATGTTTAAGGGCCTATGATGTTTAGGGACCTATGATGTTTAGGGACCTATGATGTTTGGGGACCTTTGATGTTTAAGGGCCTATGATGTTTAAGGGCCTATGATGTTTAGGGACCTATGATGTTTAGGGACCTATGATGTTTGGGGACCTTTGATGTTCAAGGGCCTATGATGTTTAAGGGCCTATGATGTTTAGGGACCTATGATGTTTAGGGACCTATGATATTTAGGGACCTTTGATGTTTAAGGGCCTATGATGTTTAGGGACCTATGATGTTTAGGGACCTATGATGTTTAAGGGCCTATGATGTTTAGGGACCTATGATATTTAGGGACCTTTGATGTTTAAGGGCCTATGATGTTTAGGGACCTTTGATGTTTAAGGGCCTATGATGTTTAAGGGCCTATGATGTTTAGGGACCTATGATGTTTAGGGACCTATGATGTTTGGGGACCTTTGATGTTTAAGGGCTTATGATGTTTAAGGGCCTATGATGTTTAGGGACCTATGATCTTTAGGGACCTATGATGTTTGGGGACCTTTGATGTTTAAGGGCCTATGATGTTTAAGGGCCTGTGATGTTTAAGGGCCAATGATGTTTAGGGACCTATGATGTTTAGGGACCTATGATGTTTGGGGACCTATGATGTTTAAGGGCCTATGATGTTTAAGGGCCTATGATGTTTAAGGGCCTATGATGTTTGGGAACCTTTGATGTTTAAGGGCCTATGATGTTTAAGGGCCTATGATGTTTAAGGGCCTATGATGTTTAGGGACCTATGATGTTTAGGGACCTATGATATTTAGGGACCTTTGATGTTTAAGGGCCTATGATGTTTAAGGACCTATGATGTTTGGGACCTTTGATGTTTAAGGGCCTATGATGTTTAAGGGCCTATGATGTTTAAGGGCCTATGATGTTTAGGGACCTATGAGGTTTAGGGACCTATGATATTTAGGGACCTTTGATGTTTAAGGGCCTATGATGTTTAGGGACCTATGGTGTTTAGGGACCTATGATGTTTGGGGACCTTTGATGTTTAAGGGCCTATGATGTTTAAGGGCCTATGATGTTTAGGGACCTATGATGTTTAGAATTAGTTTAGTTTATTTCAAACAAAGAAAACATACATTTTAAAAAAAAATACCACAAACAGAAAAAATACATATCATCCCTTCTTCTGTGTTTGAAAAGGAGTAGGCTGAAGTGGAAACTTATATGTCCCTACCCCTTTATACAAGTAATTTTTACTTGTTTACTAAATCTAACACAAAACCGACATTAAAACAAACAAAATGGTACAAGTCACCAAAAACCACCAAATTATATGGAAAAAAAACAACAAAAGAAAAAAAAAACATCTTTTTACAATTGATACAATTTACTTTTCCTTAGAATAAAGGACACTCACATAAATCATCTATTTTCTACTATATACTTGTTCAGAATATGTTTTTTATAATTCATTTTAAACACATTTATATTTGTACTTACTTTAATTTCTTCTTCTAAATTGTTCCATAATTTAACCCCAATTATTGTGATACACATCTTTTTTAATGTTGTTCTAAACTTATGTATCTTTAAGTTTAGTGTTCCTCTCAGGTTATATCCTCCTTCTCTCTCTGTGAACAGTTTCTGTATTTTATCAGGCATTAATTTATTTCTTACTTTATACATTATTTGTGCTGTTTTGTATTTAACCAAGTCCTGGAACTTCATTATCCGTGTTTTAATAAAAAGTCCATTTGTGTGATCCAAATATCCTGCATTTGTTATTAATCTGATAGCCCTTTTCTGCATTGTTGTTAATGTCTGTAAATGACTTTTGTACGTGTTTCCCCAGACCTCTACACAATAGCTCAAATATGGCAGTAGCATCGTATTGTATAACATATAAAGTGCTTTCTGATTAAAAATATACTTAGCTTTCCCCAATAAAGCAATGCCCCGTGCAAGCTTCCCCCTAACATATTTGATGTGTGGCTTCCAACAGATTCTGCTGTCTATGACCACCCCAAGAAATTTTATTTCATATACTCTCTCAATTTTTACATTATTAATTACTATATCTAATTCATTGTGTCTTCTTTCATTACCAAACAACATCAATTTTGTTTTCTCTAAATTTAGTGACAGTTTATTTACATCAAACCATTTTTTTAATTTATTTATTTCCTGTGTGACCACATCCAGGACCTGTTGCAATTCCACCCCCGAGCAAAAAACATTTGTGTCATCTGCAAACAATACAAACTTCAAAACTTGTGAAACCCTACAAATGTCATTTATGTACATTATGAATAGTTTAGGTCCTAAGACTGATCCTTGAGGCACCCCACATTGTATCTGTCTTAGTCCTGATTTATGTTGATTTATTTGCACGTATTGTTGTCTATTTGATAAATAACTTTTTATCCAGTCCAATACTATACCCCTGAAACCATATTTTTCCATTTTTCTCATCAATACATCATGGTTTACTGTATCGAAAGCTTTCTTCAGATCTAAAAACAACCCTATTGCATGCTTCTTTTTGTCAATGCATTCTGTTATTTCCTCATTAAGATCAATCAGTGCCTGGACTGTTGACCTATTATTCCTGAAGCCATACTGGCATTCCGTCAGCAACTCACATTGATCAACAAAATTATCGAATCTTTTAACAAACAGTTTTTCTAATATTTTGGAAAATTGTGATAGTATTGACACAGGTCTATAATTTGTAAATTGATGCTTATCTCCTGTCTTGTAAATAGGAATTACCCTTGCTACTTTCATGTTATTTGGAAAAAAAACCTTTTGAAAAGAAAGATTACAAATGTGTGTTAATGGTTTTACAATGCCCTCAATCACATATTTCAGTGTTTTCATGTCAATATCGTTCCAGTCTGTACTGGTTTTATTCTTCATATTTCTAACTATCTCATAAATCTCCTTCTCATCAACTGCTCTTAAAAAAACAGACTTTTTATTTCTTTCAACATACTCTGTGGCATCCGTTTGTATCTCATCAACTATTATTTTTTCCTCCAATTTAGATCCTATGTTTACAAAATATTTGTTGAATTCATCCACTGCTTCATTCATGTTTGTAATATTATTTTTTCTCTCTATAAAATGTTGTGGATAGTTATTATTCCCTGTCTCTTTCCTGATTACGCCATTTAATACTTTCCAGATGCCTTTTATGTTGTTTCTATTGTGCTCTAACTTTTTAATAAAATATTCACGTTTACAGCTTCTCACTATATTTATGAGTTTGTTTTTATATCTTTTGTACTTTTGTTCTGCTTCTGTCGTTCTGTTTTTTATAAATTCTCTGTAAAGTGTGTTTTTTTTATTGCATGCATTTTGTAGACCTTTGGTCATCCACGGTTTTTCTTTATACTTATTCCTCTGAATATTTTTTTTTTTTTTAGGGACCTATGATGTTTGGGGACCTTTGATGTTTAAGGGCCTATGATGTTTAAGGGCCTATGATGTTTAGGGACCTATGATGTTTAGGGACCTTTGATGTTTAAGGGCCTATGATGTTTAGGGACCTATGATGTTTAGGGACCTATGATATTTAGGGACCTTTGATGTTTAAGGGCCTATGATGTTTAGGGACCTTTGATGTTTAAGGGCCTATGATGTTTAAGGGCCTATGATGTTTAGGGACCTATGATGTTTAGGGACCTATGATATTTAGGGACCTTTGATGTTTAAGGGCCTATGATGTTTAGGGACCTATGATGTTTAGGGACCTATGATGTTTGGGGACCTTTGATGTTTAAGGGCCTATGATGTTTAGGGACCTATGATATTTAGGGACCTATGATGTTTAAGGGCCTATGATGTTTATGGATGTATGATGTTAAGGGACCTTTGATGTTTAAGGGCCTATGATGTTTAGGGACCTATGATGTTTAGGGACCTATGATGTGTAGGGACCTTTGATGTTTAAGGGCCTATGATTTTTAGGGACCTATGATGTTTAGGGACCTATGATGTTTAAGGGCCTATGATGTTTTGGGACCTATGATATTTAGGGGCCTATGATGTTTAGGGACCTATGATGTTTAGGGACCTATGATGTTTAGGGACCTATGATGTTTAGGGACCTATGATGTTTAGGGACCTTTGATGTTTAAGGGCCTATGATGTTTAGGGACCTATGATATTTAGGGGCCTATGATGTTTAGGGACCTATGATGTTTAGGGACCTATGATATTTAGGGACCTTTGATGTTTAAGGGCCTATGATGTTTAGGGATCTATGATGTTTAGGGACCTATGATGTTTGGGGACCTTTGATGTTTAAGGGCCTATGATGTTTAAGGGCCTATGATGTTTAGGGACCTATGATGTTTGGGGACCTTTGATGTTTAAGGGCCTATGATGTTTAAGGGCCTATGATGTTTAGGGACCTATGACGTTTAGGGACCTATGATGTTTGGGGACCTTTGATGTTTAAGGGCCTATGATGTTTAAGGGCCTATGATGTTTAGGGACCTATGATGTTTAGGGACCTATGATGTTTGGGGACCTTTGATGTTTAAGGTCCTATGATGTTTAAGGGCCTATGATGTTTAAGGGCCTATGATGTTTAAGGGCCTATGATGTTTAGGGACCTATGATGTTTAGGGACCTATGATGTTTGGGGACCTTTGATGTTTAAGGGCCTATGATGTTTAGGGACCTATGATATTTAGGGGCCTATGATGTTTAGGGACTTATGATGTTTAGGGACCTATGATATTTAGGGGCCTTTGATGTTTAAGGGCCTATGATGTTTAGGGATCTATGATGTTTAGGGACCCATGATGTTTGGGGACCTTTGATGTTTAAGGGCCTATGATGTTTAAGGGCCTATGATGTTTAGGGACCTATGATGTTTGGGGACCTTTGATGTTTAAGGGCCTATGATGTTTAAGGGCCTATGATGTTTAGGGACCTATGATGTTTAGGGACCTATGATGTTTGGGGACCTTTGATGTTTAATGGCCTATGATGTTTAAGGGCCTATGATGTTTAGGGACCTATGATGTTTAGGGACCTATGATGTTTGGGGACCTATGATGTTTAAGGGCCTATGATGTTTAAGGGCCTATGATGTTTAGGGACCTATGATGTTTGGGGACCTTTGATGTTTAAGGGCCTATGATGTTTAAGGGCCTATGATGTTTAGGGACCTATGATGTTTAGGGACCTATGATATTTAGGGACCGTTGATGTTTAAGGGCCTATGATGTTTAGGGACCTATGATGTTTAGGGACCTATGATGTTTGGGGACCTTTGATGTTTAAGGGCCTATGACGTTTAAGGGCCTATGATGTTTAGGGACCTATGATGTTTAGGGCCCTATGATGTTTGGGGACCTTTGATGTTCAAGGGCCTATGATGTTTAAGGGCCTATGATGTTTAGGGACCTATGATGTTTAGGGACCTATGATGTTTGGGGACCTTTGATGTTTAAGGGCTTATGATGTTTAAGGGCCCATGATGTTTAGGGACCTATGATGTTTAGGGACCTATGATGTTTGGGGACCTTTGATGTTTAAGGGCCTATGATGTTTAAGGGCCTATGATGTTTAGGGACCTATGATGTTTAGGGACCTATGATGTTTGGGGACCTATGATGTTTAAGGGCCTATGATTTTTAAGGGCCTATGATGTTTAGGGACCTATGATGTTTGGGGACCTTTGATGTTTAAGGGCCTATGATGTTTAAGGGCCTATGATGTTTAAGGGCCTATGATGTTTATGGACCTATGATGTTAAGGGACCTTTGATGTTTAAGGACCTATGATGTTTAGGGACCTATGATATTTAGGGACCTTTGATGTTTAAGGGCCTATGATGTTTATGGACCTATGATGTTAAGGGACCTTTGATGTTTAAGGGCCTATGATGTTTAGGGACCTATGATGTTTAGGGACCTATGATGTTTAGGGACCTTTGATGTTTAAGGGCCTATGATGTTTAGGGACCTATGATGTTTAGGGACGTTTGATGTTTAAGGGCCTATGATGTTTAGGGACCTATGATATTTAGGGGCCTATGATGTTTAGGGACCTATGATGTTTAGGGACCTATGATGTTTAGGGACCTTTGATGTTTAAGGGCCTATGATGTTTAGGGACCTATGATATTTAGGGGCCTATGATGTTTAGGGACCTATGATGTTTAGGGACCTATGATATTTAGGGACCTTTGATGTTTAAGGGCCTATGATGTTTAGGGACCGATGATGTTAAGGGACCTATGATGTTTGGGGACCTTTGATGTTTAAGGGCCTATGATGTTTAGGGACCTATGATATTTAGGGACCTATGATGTTTAAGGGCCTATGATGTTTATGGACGTATGATGTTAAGGGACCTTTGATGTTTAAGGGCCTATGATGTTTAGGGACCTATGATGTTTAGGGACCTATGATGTTTAGGGACCTATGATGTTTAGGGACCTATGATGTTTAGGGACCTTTGATGTTTAAGGGCCTATGATGTTTAGGGACCTATGATGTTTAGGGACCTTTGATGTTTAAGGGCCTATGATATTTAGGGGCCTATGATGTTTAGGGACCTATGATGTTTAGGGACCTATGATGTTTAGGGACCTATGATGTTTAGGGACCTATGATGTTTAGGGACCTTTGATGTTTAAGGGCCTATGATGTTTAGGGACCTATGATGTTTAGGGACCTTTGATGTTTAAGGGCCTATGATGTTTAGGGACCTATGATATTTAGGGGCCTATGATGTTTAGGGACCTATGATGTTTAGGGACCTATGATATTTAGGGACCTTTGATGTTTAAGGGCCTATGATGTTTAGGGATCTATGATGTTTAGGGACCTATGATGTTTGGGGACCTTTGATGTTTAAGGGCCTATGATGTTTAAGGGCCTATGATGTTTAGGGACCTATGATGTTTGGGGACCTTTGATGTTTAAGGGCCTATGATGTTTAAGGGCCTATGATGTTTATGGACCTATGATGTTAAGGGACCTATGATGTTTAGGGACCTATGATATTTAGGGACCTTTGATGTTTAAGGGCCTATGATGTTTAGGGATCTATGATGTTTAGGGACCTATGATGTTTGGGGACCTTTGATGTTTAAGGGCCTATGATGTTTAAGGGCCTATGATGTTTAGGGACCTATGATGTTTAGGGCCCTATGATGTTTGGGGACCTTTGATGTTCAAGGGCCTATGATGTTTAAGGGCCTATGATGTTTAGGGACCTATGATGTTTAGGGACCTATGATATTTAGGGACCTTTGATGTTTAAGGGCCTATGATGTTTAGGGACCTATGATGTTTAGGGACCTATGATGTTTAGGGACCTATGATGTTTAAGGGCCTATGATGTTTAGGGACCTATGATATTTAGGGACCTTTGATGTTTAAGGGCCTATGATGTTTAGGGACCTTTGATGTTTAAGGGCCTATGATGTTTAAGGGTCTATGATGTTTAGGGACCTATGATGTTTGGGGACCTTTGATGTTTAAGGGCTTATGATGTTTAAGGGCCCATGATGTTTAGGGACCTATGATGTTTAGGGACCTATGATGTTTGGGGACCTTTGATGTTTAAGGGCCTATGATGTTTAAGGGCCTATGATGTTTAGGGACCTATGATGTTTAGGGACCTATGATGTTTAGGGACCTATGATGTTTGGGGACCTATGATGTTTAAGGGCCTATGATTTTTAAGGGCCTATGATGTTTAGGGACCTATGATGTTTGGGGACCTTTGATGTTTAAGGGCCTATGATGTTTAAGGGCCTATGATGTTTAAGGGCCTATGATGTTTATGGACCTATGATGTTAAGGGACCTTTGATGTTTAAGGGCCTATGATGTTTAGGGACCTATGATATTTAGGGACCTTTGATGTTTAAGGGCCTATGATGTTTATGGACCTATGATGTTAAGGGACCTTTGATGTTTAAGGGCCTATGATGTTTAGGGACCTATGATGTTTAGGGACCTATGATGTTTAGGGACCTTTGATGTTTAAGGGCCTATGATGTTTAGGGACCTATGATGTTTAGGGACGTTTGATGTTTAAGGGCCTATGATGTTTAGGGACCTATGATATTTAGGGGCCTATGATGTTTAGGGACCTATGATGTTTAGGGACCTATGATGTTTAGGGACCTATGATGTTTAGGGACCTTTGATGTTTAAGGGCCTATGATGTTTAGGGACCTATGATGTTTAGGGACCTTTGATGTTTAAGGGCCTATGATGTTTAGGGACCTATGATGTTTAGGGACCTTTGATGTTTAAGGGCCTATGATGTTTAGGGACCTATGATATTTAGGGGCCTATGATGTTTAGGGACCTATGATGTTTAGGGACCTATGATATTTAGGGACCTTTGATGTTTAAGGGCCTATGATGTTTAGGGACCGATGATGTTTAGGGACCTATGATGTTTGGGGACCTTTGATGTTTAAGGGCCTATGATGTTTAGGGACCTATGATATTTAGGGACCTATGATGTTTAAGGGCCTATGATGTTTATGGACGTATGATGTTAAGGGACCTTTGATGTTTAAGGGCCTATGATGTTTGGGGACCTATGATGTTTAGGGCCCTATGATGTTTGGGGACCTTTGATGTTCAAGGGCCTATGATGTTTAAGGGCCTATGATGTTTAGGGACCTATGATGTTTAGGGACCTATGATATTTAGGGACCTTTGATGTTTAAGGGCCTATGATGTTTAGGGACCTATGATGTTTAGGGACCTATGATGTTTAGGGACCTATGATGTTTAAGGGCCTATGATGTTTAGGGACCTATGATATTTAGGGACCTTTGATGTTTAAGGGCCTATGATGTTTAGGGACCTTTGATGTTTAAGGGCCTATGATGTTTAAGGGTCTATGATGTTTAGGGACCTATGATGTTTAGGGACCTATGATGTTTGGGGACCTTTGATGTTTAAGGGCTTATGATGTTTAAGGGCCCATGATGTTTAGGGACCTATGATGTTTAGGGACCTATGATGTTTGGGGACCTTTGATGTTTAAGGGCCTATGATGTTTAAGGGCCTATGATGTTTAGGGACCTATGATGTTTAGGGACCTATGATGTTTGGGGACCTATGATGTTTAAGGGCCTATGATTTTTAAGGGCCTATGATGTTTAGGGACCTATGATGTTTGGGGACCTTTGATGTTTAAGGGCCTATGATGTTTAAGGGCCTATGATGTTTAAGGGCCTATGATGTTTATGGACCTATGATGTTAAGGGACCTTTGATGTTTAAGGGCCTATGATGTTTAGGGACCTATGATATTTAGGGACCTTTGATGTTTAAGGGCCTATGATGTTTATGGACCTATGATGTTAAGGGACCTTTGATGTTTAAGGGCCTATGATGTTTAGGGACCTATGATGTTTAGGGACCTATGATGTTTAGGGACCTTTGATGTTTAAGGGCCTATGATGTTTAGGGACCTATGATGTTTAGGGACGTTTGATGTTTAAGGGCCTATGATGTTTAGGGACCTATGATATTTAGGGGCCTATGATGTTTAGGGACCTATGATGTTTAGGGACCTATGATGTTTAGGGACCTATGATGTTTAGGGACCTTTGATGTTTAAGGGCCTATGATGTTTAGGGACCTATGATGTTTAGGGACCTTTGATGTTTAAGGGCCTATGATGTTTAGGGACCTATGATGTTTAGGGACCTTTGATGTTTAAGGGCCTATGATGTTTAGGGACCTATGATATTTAGGGGCCTATGATGTTTAGGGACCTATGATGTTTAGGGACCTATGATATTTAGGGACCTTTGATGTTTAAGGGCCTATGATGTTTAGGGACCGATGATGTTTAGGGACCTATGATGTTTGGGGACCTTTGATGTTTAAGGGCCTATGATGTTTAGGGACCTATGATATTTAGGGACCTATGATGTTTAAGGGCCTATGATGTTTATGGACGTATGATGTTAAGGGACCTTTGATGTTTAAGGGCCTATGATGTTTAGGGACCTATGATGTTTAGGGACCTATGATGTTTAGGGACCTATGATGTTTAGGGACCTTTGATGTTTAAGGGCCTATGATGTTTAGGGACCTATGATGTTTAGGGACCTTTGATGTTTAAGGGCCTATGATATTTAGGGGCCTATGATGTTTAGGGACCTATGATGTTTAGGGACCTATGATGTTTAGGGACCTATGATGTTTAGGGACCTATGATGTTTAGGGACCTTTGATGTTTAAGGGCCTATGATGTTTAGGGACCTATGATGTTTAGGGACCTTTGATGTTTAAGGGCCTATGATGTTTAGGGACCTATGATATTTAGGGGCCTATGATGTTTAGGGACCTATGATGTTTAGGGACCTATGATATTTAGGGACCTTTGATGTTTAAGGGCCTATGATGTTTAGGGATCTATGATGTTTAGGGACCTATGATGTTTGGGGACCTTTGATGTTTAAGGGCCTATGATGTTTAAGGGCCTATGATGTTTAGGGACCTATGATGTTTGGGGACCTTTGATGTTTAAGGGCCTATGATGTTTAAGGGCCTATGATGTTTAGGGACCTATGATGTTTAGGGACCTATGATGTTTGGGGACCTTTGATGTTTAAGGGCCTATGATGTTTAAGGGCCTATGATGTTTAGGGACCTATGATGTTTAGGGACCTATGATGTTTGGGGACCTTTGATGTTTAAGGTCCTATGATGTTTAAGGGCCTATGATGTTTAAGGGCCTATGATGTTTAAGGGCCTATGATGTTTAGGGACCTATGATGTTTGGGGACCTTTGATGTTTAAGGGCCTATGATGTTTAGGGACCTATGATATTTAGGGGCCTATGATGTTTAGGGACCTATGATGTTTAGGGACCTATGATATTTAGGGACCTTTGATGTTTAAGGGCCTATGATGTTTAGGGATCTATGATGTTTAGGGACCTATGATGTTTGGGGACCTTTGATGTTTAAGGGCCTATGATGTTTAAGGGCCTATGATGTTTAGGGACCTATGATGTTTGGGGACCTTTGATGTTTAAGGGCCTATGATGTTTAAGGGCCTATGATGTTTAGGGACCTATGATGTTTAGGGACCTATGATGTTTGGGGACCTTTGATGTTTAAGGGCCTATGATGTTTAAGGGCCTATGATGTTTAGGGACCTATGATGTTTAGGGACCTATGATGTTTGGGGACCTATGATGTTTAAGGGCCTATGATGTTTAAGGGCCTATGATGTTTAGGGACCTATGATGTTTGGGGACCTTTGATGTTTAAGGGCCTATGATGTTTAAGGGCCTATGATGTTTAGGGACCTATGATGTTTAGGGACCTATGATATTTAGGGACCTTTGATGTTTAAGGGCCTATGATGTTTAGGGACCTATGATGTTTAGGGACCTATGATGTTTGGGGACCTTTGATGTTTAAGGGCCTATGATGTTTAAGGGCCTATGATGTTTAGGGACCTATGATGTTTAGGGACCTATGATGTTTGGGGACCTTTGATGTTCAAGGGCCTATGATGTTTAAGGGCCTATGATGTTTAGGGACCTATGATGTTTAGGGACCTATGATATTTAGGGACCTTTGATGTTTAAGGGCCTATGATGTTTAGGGACCTATGATGTTTAGGGACCTATGATGTTTAAGGGCCTATGATGTTTAGGGACCTATGATATTTAGGGACCTTTGATGTTTAAGGGCCTATGATGTTTAGGGACCTTTGATGTTTAAGGGCCTATGATGTTTAAGGGCCTATGATGTTTAGGGGCCTATGATGTTTAGGGACCTATGATGTTTGGGGACCTTTGATGTTTAAGGGCTTATGATGTTTAAGGGCCTATGATGTTTAGGGACCTATGATGTTTAGGGACCTATGATGTTTGGGGACCTTTGATGTTTAAGGGCCTATGATGTTTAAGGGCCTATGATGTTTAAGGGCCTATGATGTTTAGGGACCTATGATGTTTGGGGACCTATGATGTTTAAGGGCCTATGATTTTTAAGGGCCTATGATGTTTAGGGACCTATGATGTTTGGGGACCTTTGATGTTTAAGGGCCTATGATGTTTAAGGGCCTATGATGTTTAGGGACCTATGATGTTTAGGGACCTATGATATTTAGGGACCTTTGATGTTTAAGGGCCTATGATGTTTAAGGGCCTTTGATGTTTAAGGGCCTATGATGTTTAAGGGCCTATGATGTTTAGGGACCTATGATGTTTAGGGACCTATGATATTTAGGGACCTTTGATGTTTAAGGGCCTATGATGTTTAAGGACCTATGATGTTTGGGGACCTTTGATGTTTAAGGTCCTATGATGTTTAAGGGCCTATGATGTTTAGGGACCTATGAGGTTTAGGGACCTATGATATTTAGGGACCTTTGATGTTTAAGGGCCTATGATGTTTAGGGACCTATGGTGTTTAGGGACCTATGATGTTTGGGGACCTTTGATGTTTAAGGGCCTATGATGTTTAAGGGCCTATGATGTTTAGGGACCTATGATGTTTAGGGACCTATGATGTTTGGGGACCTTTGATGTTTAAGGGCCTATGATGTTTAAGGGCCTATGATGTTTAGGGACCTATGATGTTTAGGGACCTATGATGTTTAGGGACCTATGATGTTTAGGGACCTTTGATGTTTAAGGGCCTATGATGTTTAGGGACCTATGATATTTAGGGGCCTATGATGCTTAGGGACCTATGATGTTTAGGGACCTATGATGTTTAGGGACCTATGATGTTTAGGGACCTTTGATGTTTAAGGGCCTATGATGTTTAGGGACCTATGATGTTTAGGGACCTTTGATGTTTAAGGGCCTATGATGTTTAGGGACCTATGAAATTTAGGGGCCTATGATGTTTAGGGACCTATGATGTTTAGGGACCTATGATATTTAGGGGCCTATGATGTTTAGGGACCTATGATGTTTAGGGACCTATGATGTTTAGGGACCTATGATGTTTAGGGACCTTTGATGTTTAAGGGCCTATGATGTTTAGGGACCTATGATGTTTAGGGACCTTTGATGTTTAAGGGCCTATGATGTTTAGGGACCTATGATGTTTAGGGACCTTTGATGTTTAAGGGCCTATGATGTTTAGGGACCTATGATATTTAGGGGCCTATGATGTTTAGGGACCTATGATGTTTAGGGACCTATGATATTTAGGGACCTTTGATGTTTAAGGGCCTATGATGTTTAGGGACCGATGATGTTTAGGGACCTATGATGTTTGGGGACCTTTGATGTTTAAGGGCCTATGATGTTTAGGGACCTATGATATTTAGGGACCTATGATGTTTAAGGGCCTATGATGTTTATGGACGTATGATGTTAAGGGACCTTTGATGTTTAAGGGCCTATGATGTTTAGGGACCTATGATGTTTAGGGACCTATGATGTTTAGGGACCTATGATGTTTAGGGACCTTTGATGTTTAAGGGCCTATGATGTTTAGGGACCTATGATGTTTAGGGACCTTTGATGTTTAAGGGCCTATGATATTTAGGGGCCTATGATGTTTAGGGACCTATGATGTTTAGGGACCTATGATGTTTAGGGACCTATGATGTTTAGGGACCTATGATGTTTAGGGACCTTTGATGTTTAAGGGCCTATGATGTTTAGGGACCTATGATGTTTAGGGACCTTTGATGTTTAAGGGCCTATGATGTTTAGGGACCTTTGATGTTTAAGGGCCTATGATGTTTAGGGATCTATGATGTTTAGGGACCTATGATGTTTGGGGACCTTTGATGTTTAAGGGCCTATGATGTTTAAGGGCCTATGATGTTTAGGGACCTATGATGTTTGGGGACCTATGATATTTAGGGACCTTTGATGTTTAAGGGCCTATGATGTTTAGGGATCTATGATGTTTAGGGACCTATGATGTTTGGGGACCTTTGATGTTTAAGGGCCTATGATGTTTAAGGGCCTATGATGTTTAGGGACCTATGATGTTTGGGGACCTTTGATGTTTAAGGGCCTATGATGTTTAAGGGCCTATGATGTTTAGGGACCTATGATGTTTAGGGACCTATGATGTTTGGGGACCTTTGATGTTTAAGGGCCTATGATGTTTAAGGGCCTATGATGTTTAGGGACCTATGATGTTTAGGGACCTATGATGTTTGGGGACCTTTGATGTTTAAGGTCCTATGATGTTTAAGGGCCTATGATGTTTAAGGGCCTATGATGTTTAAGGGCCTATGATGTTTAGGGACCTATGATGTTTAGGGACCTATGATGTTTGGGGACCTTTGATGTTTAAGGGCCTATGATGTTTAGGGACCTATGATATTTAGGGGCCTATGATGTTTAGGGACCTATGATGTTTAGGGACCTATGATATTTAGGGACCTTTGATGTTTAAGGGCCTATGATGTTTAGGGATCTATGATGTTTAGGGACCTATGATGTTTGGGGACCTTTGATGTTTAAGGGCCTATGATGTTTAAGGGCCTATGATGTTTAGGGACCTATGATGTTTGGGGACCTTTGATGTTTAAGGGCCTATGATGTTTAAGGGCCTATGATGTTTAGGGACCTATGATGTTTAGGGACCTATGATGTTTGGGGACCTTTGATGTTTAAGGGCCTATGATGTTTAAGGGCCTATGATGTTTAGGGACCTATGATGTTTAGGGACCTATGATGTTTGGGGACCTATGATGTTTAAGGGCCTATGATGTTTAAGGGCCTATGATGTTTAGGGACCTATGATGTTTGGGGACCTTTGATGTTTAAGGGCCTATGATGTTTAAGGGCCTATGATGTTTAGGGACCTATGATGTTTAGGGACCTATGATATTTAGGGACCTTTGATGTTTAAGGGCCTATGATGTTTAGGAACCTATGATGTTTAGGGACCTATGATGTTTGGGGACCTTTGATGTTTAAGGGCCTATGATGTTTAAGGGCCTATGATGTTTAGGGACCTATGATGTTTAGGGACCTATGATGTTTGGGGACCTTTGATGTTCAAGGGCCTATGATGTTTAAGGGCCTATGATGTTTAGGGACCTATGATGTTTAGGGACCTATGATATTTAGGGACCTTTGATGTTTAAGGGCCTATGATGTTTAGGGACCTATGATGTTTAGGGACCTATGATGTTTAAGGGCCTATGATGTTTAGGGACCTATGATATTTAGGGACCTTTGATGTTTAAGGGCCTATGATGTTTAGGGACCTTTGATGTTTAAGGGCCTATGATGTTTAAGGGCCTATGATGTTTAGGGGCCTATGATGTTTAGGGACCTATGATGTTTGGGGACCTTTGATGTTTAAGGGCTTATGATGTTTAAGGGCCTATGATGTTTAGGGACCTATGATGTTTAGGGACCTATGATGTTTGGGGACCTTTGATGTTTAAGGGCCTATGATGTTTAAGGGCCTATGATGTTTAAGGGCCTATGATGTTTAGGGACCTATGATGTTTGGGGACCTATGATGTTTAAGGGCCTATGATTTTTAAGGGCCTATGATGTTTAGGGACCTATGATGTTTGGGGACCTTTGATGTTTAAGGGCCTATGATGTTTAAGGGCCTATGATGTTTAGGGACCTATGATGTTTAGGGACCTATGATATTTAGGGACCTTTGATGTTTAAGGGCCTATGATGTTTAAGGGCCTGTGATGTTTGGGGACCTTTGATGTTTAAGGGCCTATGATGTTTAAGGGCCTATGATGTTTAGGGACCTATGATGTTTAGGGACCTATGATATTTAGGGACCTTTGATGTTTAAGGGCCTATGATGTTTAAGGACCTATGATGTTTGGGGACCTTTGATGTTTAAGGTCCTATGATGTTTAAGGGCCTATGATGTTTAGGGACCTATGAGGTTTAGGGACCTATGATATTTAGGGACCTTTGATGTTTAAGGGCCTATGATGTTTAGGGACCTATGGTGTTTAGGGACCTATGATGTTTGGGGACCTTTGATGTTTAAGGGCCTATGATGTTTAAGGGCCTATGATGTTTAGGGACCTATGATGTTTAGGGACCTATGATGTTTGGGGACCTTTGATGTTTAAGGGCCTATGATGTTTAAGGGCCTATGATGTTTAGGGACCTATGATGTTTAGGGACCTATGATGTTTAGGGACCTATGATGTTTAGGGACCTTTGATGTTTAAGGGCCTATGATGTTTAGGGACCTATGATATTTAGGGGCCTATGATGCTTAGGGACCTATGATGTTTAGGGACCTATGATGTTTAGGGACCTATGATGTTTAGGGACCTTTGATGTTTAAGGGCCTATGATGTTTAGGGACCTATGATGTTTAGGGACCTTTGATGTTTAAGGGCCTATGATGTTTAGGGACCTATGAAATTTAGGGGCCTATGATGTTTAGGGACCTATGATGTTTAGGGACCTATGATATTTAGGGACCTTTGATGTTTAAGGGCCTATGATGTTTAGGGATATATGATGTTTAGGGACCTATGATGTTTGGGGACCTTTGATGTTTAAGGGCCTATGATGTTTAAGGGCCTATGATGTTTAGGGACCTATGATGTTTGGGGACCTTTGATGTTTAAGGGCCTATGATGTTTAAGGGCCTATGATGTTTAGGGACCTATGATGTTTAGGGACCTATGATGTTTGGGGACCTTTGATGTTTAAGGGCCTATGATGTTTAAGGGCCTATGATGTTTAGGGACCTATGATGTTTAGGAACCTATGATGTTTGGGGACCTTTGATGTTTAAGGGCCTATGATGTTTAAGGGCCTATGATGTTTAAGGGCCTATGATGTTTAGGGACCTATGATGTTTAGGGACCTATGATGTTTGGGGACCTTTGATGTTTAAGGGCATATGATGTTTAGGGACCTATGATATTTAGGGGCCTATGATGTTTAGGGACCTATGATGTTTAGGGACCTATGATATTTAGGGACCTTTGATGTTTAAGGGCCTATGATGTTTAGGGATCTATGATGTTTAGGGACCTATGATGTTTGGGGACCTTTGATGTTTAAGGGCCTATGATGTTTAAGGGCCTATGATGTTTAGGGACCTATGATGTTTGGGGACCTTTGATGTTTAAGGGCCTATGATGTTTAAGGGCCTATGATGTTTAGGGACCTATGATGTTTAGGGACCTATGATGTTTGGGGACCTTTGATGTTTAAGGGCCTATGATGTTTAAGGGCCTATGATGTTTAGGGTTCTATGAGGTTTAGGGACCTATGATGTTTGGGGACCTTTGATGTTTAAGGGCCTATGATGTTTAAGGGCCTATGATGTTTAGGGACCTATGATGTTTGGGGACCTTTGATGTTTAAGGGCCTATGATGTTTAAGGGCCTTTGATGTTTAGGGACCTATGATGTTTAGGGACCTATGATGTTTGGGGACCTTTGATGTTTAAGGGCCTATGATGTTTAAGGGCCTATGATGTTTAGGGACCTATGATGTTTAGGAACCTATGATGTTTGGGGACCTTTGATGTTTAAGGGCCTATGATGTTTAAGGGCCTATGATGTTTAAGGGCCTATGATGTTTAGGGACCTATGATGTTTAGGGACCTATGATGTTTGGGGACCTTTGATGTTTAAGGGCCTATGATGTTTAGGGACCTATGATATTTAGGGGCCTATGATGTTTAGGGACCTATGATGTTTAGGGACCTATGATATTTAGGGACCTTTGATGTTTAAGGGCCTATGATGTTTAGGGATCTATGATGTTTAGGGACCTATGATGTTTGGGGACCTTTGATGTTTAAGGGCCTATGATGTTTAAGGGCCTATGATGTTTAGGGACCTATGATGTTTGGGGACCTTTGATGTTTAAGGGCCTATGATGTTTAAGGGCCTATGATGTTTAGGGACCTATGATGTTTAGGGACCTATGATGTTTGGGGACCTTTGATGTTTAAGGGCCTATGATGTTTAAGGGCCTATGATGTTTAGGGACCTATGATGTTTAGGGACCTATGATGTTTGGGGACCTAGGATGTTTAAGGGCCTATGATGTTTAAGGGCCTATGATGTTTAGGGACCTATGATGTTTGGGGACCTTTGATGTTTAAGGGCCTATGATGTTTAAGGGCCTATGATGTTTAGGGACCTATGATGTTTAGGGACCTATGATATTTAGGGACCTTTGATGTTTAAGGGCCTATGATGTTTAGGGACCTATGATGTTTAGGGACCTATGATGTTTGGGGACCTTTGATGTTTAAGGGCCTATGATGTTTAAGGGCCTATGATGTTTAGGGACCTATGATGTTTAGGGACCTATGATTTTTGGGGACCTTTGATGTTCAAGGGCCTATGATGTTTAAGGGCCTATGATGTTTAGGGACCTATGATGTTTAGGGACCTATGATATTTAGGGACCTTTGATGTTTAAGGGCCTATGATGTTTAGGGACCTATGATGTTTAGGGACCTATGATGTTTAAGGGCCTATGATGTTTAGGGACCTATGATATTTAGGGACCTTTGATGTTTAAGGGCCTATGATGTTTAGGGACCTTTGATGTTTAAGGGCCTATGATGTTTAAGGGCCTATGATGTTTAGGGACCTATGATGTTTAGGGACCTATGATGTTTGGGGACCTTTGATGTTTAAGGGCTTATGATGTTTAAGGGCCTATGATGTTTAGGGACCTATGATGTTTAGGGACCTATGATGTTTGGGGACCTTTGATGTTTAAGGGCCTATGATGTTTAAGGGCCTATGATGTTTAAGGGCCTATGATGTTTAGGGACCTATGATGTTTAGGGACCTATGATGTTTGGGGACCTATGATGTTTAAGGGCCTATGATTTTTAAGGGCCTATGATGTTTAGGGACCTATGATGTTTGGGGACCTTTGATGTTTAAGGGCCTATGATGTTTAAGGGCCTATGATGTTTAGGGACCTATGATGTTTAGGGACCTATGATATTTAGGGACCTTTGATGTTTAAGGGCCTATGATGTTTAAGGGCCTGTGATGTTTGGGGACCTTTGATGTTTAAGGGCCTATGATGTTTAAGGGCCTATGATGTTTAAGGGCCTATGATGTTTAGGGACCTATGATGTTTAGGGACCTATGATATTTAGGGACCTTTGATGTTTAAGGGCCTATGATGTTTAAGGACCTATGATGTTTGGGGACCTTTGATGTTTAAGGGCCTATGATGTTTAAGGGCCTATGATGTTTAAGGGCCTATGATGTTTAGGGACCTATGAGGTTTAGGGACCTATGATATTTAGGGACCTTTGATGTTTAAGGGCCTATGATGTTTAGGGACCTATGTTGTTTAGGGACCTATGATGTTTGGGGACCTTTGATGTTTAAGGGCCTATGATGTTTAAGGGCCTATGATGTTTAGGGACCTATGATGTTTAGGGATCTATGATGTTTGGGGACCTTTCATGTTTAAGGGCCTATGATATTTAAGGGCCTATGATGTTTAGGGACCTATGATGTTTAGGGACCTATGATGTTTGGGGACCTATGATGTTTAAGGGCCTATGATGTTTAAGGGCCTATGATGTTTAGGGACCTATGATGTTTGGGGACCTTTGATGTTTAAGGGCCTTTGATGTTTAAGGGCCTATGATGTTTAAGGGCCTATGATGTTTAAGGGCCTATGATGTTTAGGGACCTATGAGGTTTAGGGACCTATGATATTTAGGGACCTTTGATGTTTAAGGGCCTATGATGTTTAGGGACCTATGTTGTTTAGGGACCTATGATGTTTGGGGACCTTTGATGTTTAAGGGCCTATGATGTTTAAGGGCCTATGATGTTTAGGGACCTATGATGTTTAGGGATCTATGATGTTTGGGGACCTTTCATGTTTAAGGGCCTATGATATTTAAGGGCCTATGATGTTTAGGGACCTATGATGTTTAGGGACCTATGATGTTTGGGGACCTATGATGTTTAAGGGCCTATGATGTTTAAGGGCCTATGATGTTTAGGGACCTATGATGTTTGGGGACCTTTGATGTTTAAGGGCCTATGATGTTTAAGGGCCTATGATGTTTAGGGACCTATGATGTTTAGGGACCTATGATATTTAGGGACCTTTGATGTTTAAGGGCCTATGATGTTTAGGGACCTATGATGTTTAGGGACCTATGATGTTTAGGGACCTATGATATTTAGGGACCTTTGATGTTTAAGGGCCTATGATGTTTAGGGACCTATGATGTTTAGGGACCTATGATATTTAGGGACCTTTGATGTTTAAGGGCCTATGATGTTTAGGGACTTTTGATGTTTAAGGGCCTATGATGTTTAAGGGCCTATGATGTTTAGGGACCTATGATGTTTAGGGACCTATGATATTTAGGGACCTTTGATGTTTAAGGGCCTATGATGTTTAGGGACCTTTGATGTTTAAGGGCCTATGATGTTTAGGGGTCTATCATTTCAGGTTACACAAAACAAAACAAAGAACCACTATTTCCAGAGGCCCAGGAGATAATAATGGCAAGCCCCCAGGCCCAATGTAGTGTTAATGCATGCTGTTAAGAGTGCATTCTAAGGTTGGGGGGGGGGGGGGGGGGCAATGCAGTCATCGTCTGGCCTACACCAGCTGGTACCAGCACCATAATTCTACCCAGAACCTCCAGTGTCTAGGTGCGACTTAAAATTGGAAATGGGCACCGGCACCAGTAGTGAGGCTGAATTCACAGTGCTTTTGAGTGTGCTCACCCCCAAGGCCCTAAGGGTACATTTTAGTGGAATGTCGTTGGTGGGATTGTTTAATGAGCAAATTAAAACTGGGGTGCAAGCTGCCACGGGACTGCAGAGTTGAAAACCATACCCACACTTCCTGGACTTTCCTATACCCCAAGGCCAACCTGCATGTTTGTGTGATGATGTGAAGGAGCAGGAGGAAAATGGTGATGTTTTACTCAAGCTAATAAAAAAACAAATCAGCAGCCTATAATGGACCTGATTACTAATTAGACTTGGTGTTAAATATTATTTGGGTTTAATAATTGGATTAATAAACCTTTCTGGACCCACAATTGTGGGTGGGTGGATGGATGGATGGATGGATGGATGGATGGATGGATGGATGGATGGATGGATGGATGGATGGATGGCCTTTAAGTTACATTGCTAATGGATGGTTCATCCGGTCACACCTGTGGGGTTACTTTTAGATTTAACAGAAGAGACAGTGCAGGTATTCATAGATTTATTTATTGAATGTTTCACTCTAATGTAACTTTTCTCAAATAGTCTGTAAATCTTTGATGATTATTCCTGGTTTACTTATTGTTTTAGAAATGGCACTAAAATGACCAGTAGTCTGTGTTTTAATTTGATGTACACAGTTAGACATTCCAGAGTTGTTCCACATGTTTTTCTCTTTAAATGTGGATTATGATAGCAGGTTTAGGAGCACCAGACTCCATTCTTCAGAACTCAAGAAGGATGGTTGAATGCTAGACTAGATACGTTAAATAAAATCTGCATTACAGAACTAAACAAATACAATTATCCACCTTGTTTCTCTCCAGCAAGCCAGGTATTAGGTATTGAACAAATACAAACAGTATTTCATTTTCTGTCAAACATGGCTGTGGACAGATGAATAGACAGACAGATGGCAGAAACTTACAATCTGTGTTTTTTCTTTTGTTTCAGGGGCTTTGAAGAAAATTTGAAGGAGAAACCCAGCAGTCCACATGAAAACCTACTGATGCTGGTGGAGGGCGAAGTGGTGGAGGAAAGTAATAGTTGAAAACTCATTTTATTTGTAATACTAAACTATTCTTTAAATCTGTTGTCTAAAAAGACCCTGAAGATTGTTGTAGCGTTGGAAAAGGCCAACGAGGTTATTAGTCTCCACAGCCTGCTTTATCGAGGGTTAACTGTGTGCTTTTCCCCTCAACACAAAGGCTGTAACCTTCTACCAGAAGGTAGTCGTAATAAACTCCTTCTCCTGACTCCCTTTTCTGAGCTGCAGCTCCAAGGTCCATGCAGAAGACGAGACTTTTACTCCTTAGAAGATGATTCTTATTTAGTCTCAAAATCATTTCTTCCATCTACAGGTTGTTCAGTCATCCTCTGTGTTACATACAATGAATGTTCGATCTCAAGTGATTTAATAATTAATTAATCAATATAAATGTGTATTGTTTCATGACTTATTTCAGATCTTAAATACTACTTGATGATTTAATATTGATTAATAATCAATTACATTCACATATTAATATCGACGTATAACAAATGAATGTTGAACACATTTACTCCACACTGAGTGGAACCAGCCTCTTCTGAGTGTGTGAGGAATGTGTGGCATCTAAGGGTCTTGGTAAACATCTGTACATACATACATCTCAGATCTGGTTGGTCAAACTTTATAAACAACCATTTCATTAAAAGTGAATCACTTCCTATTTTCCCAGTTCAGCCAGAGCTCCCAGCTCATGCAAAATGACCGTCCTGTGGAGAATCTAACCAGATGTTTCAGTGGAATAACTTTAGCAGCACATGAACATCCTTTTGAATCAACAATTAGTGTTTGCTCAATCCACCACCCACTCATCAGACGTGAAACCATCCACCAGAAATCACATGGAAAGTATCTTCTGACCAGTCGTGTGTATGCTGAGGCCAGTGTTGCCAACTGTTTTTGACTGAAAGTAGCTGAAGTTCCCCCCAAAAGTCGCTAGATGTCACCAGATGATGTCACATGCTAATTTGCATACGACGCAATGACGTCATCTGGTTTGCGTGATGACGTCACCACGTTTGCGTGATGACGTTACCGGTCTTGTAGAGTAAATCAAATAAAACCCACGTGACTTTATTTAAAAAATTATTTAATTTATTTTTTATATTTTATTAAAATAAAAACCCAATAGAATACAAAACAGCAGCCTTTAAAACATCAAGGAATGATGGCACAAAAAATGGAAGGAATATTTATATTTTGTCTGAAGAGAATGGAACTCTGAAACACCAAAAGATTAAATTGAAAGAAATGTATGTATGACTGAATTAAAATGAATTTTCTCTTGTAGTTTTCAAGTGCCTTGAGATGTATTCATCTGTTGTGATTCAGTGCTATATATTGACCTAAAAGATTATATATATACTTTGTTTTTGTTTGGTTTTGTTGTTTTTAGTACTTTTGTGTAAAAAGAAGCAGGTTGTATTTAGTATTCAGAAACGTTACATGCAAACTGCCAATGACCTGCCAATGACTTACAGTGTTATTCTGTTTTTATAAAAGTTTTAAATGTGCTACGTTACTGAACTCATCATAGAGTTCCAATGCTCCTTGAATGCACCACAAGTGGTGCGAGAAGCCATGGGTGAGTGCGACGCTGCCTGCCAGTGCCAGCCGAGCTCAGCTGCCGAAATGCGGCAGGATGGCGGAAGGAGCGGTCGCCCTTTATGAAGCTCCGGTGGCTATCTCAAATAATGGACTCGTGAAAGAAAACCTGCAAAAGGTTTGATTGGCCAACAGGGGTAGCGTGATCATGCTGCACGCACATGCGCAGATTATTTTCCTCTGGAAGGAAGGACGGGCCTGTCGCTTCACATGCATCTCTAATCTGCAGGTAAAGTCTGCTACAAAGTTGTAGTCCAAGTAGCTGGGGGGTGGGGGGTGGGGGTGGGGGGGGGGTCAGAAATGTCGCCAGATTTTTCGCTAGGCACTTTTTTGAAAAAAAAAAATCGTTAAGGGGGTCTGACAAGTCGTTAGAAATGGTGACAAGTTCGCTAAGTTGGCAACACTGGCTGAGGGTGCCTAAGACCTTCAGATACATCAGAAGTCCACTCACGCGCTCCGAGTGCTGGTGTGTAGACTAAACAATGGCATCAGAGTCATTGATAACTTGATAACAGTCAAATTCCTTTTTAAACCCAGACATCACACCTTTGTAAGTCTCTTTTCACGTGTCTGAGCAGAACCTCCCTGAACCGTCTACAGGTGGTTCAGAACGCCTGTGCTCGGCTTCTGACCAAGTCCTCCAAATACACCCACATCACCCCGCTTCTCCTCCAGCTTCACTGGCTGCCAGTCAACTTCAGGGTTCATTTCAAGATCCTGGTTCTGGTCTATAGGGCCTTACATGGACAAGCACCATCTTACATTGGTGATCTTCTCAGTCCCTATACCCCCAGCAGGTCCCTGAGGTCCAGTGATCAAAGCCTACTGGTTGTGCAGCACCAGGCTAAAGGTCAAAGGTGACAGATCATCTGCTGCTGTGGCCCCCAGACTCTGGACCTCTCTCCCCCTGAGCCTGAGATCAGTGGACTCAGTGGTCTCCTTTAAAAAGCAGCTGAAGACTCACTTGTCCAAGCTGGCTTTTGTATGACCTTCTTCACCTCTCTCTCTTTATTCTGCTCTCCCCACCTATTCCACCTTCCTCAGGATCCACTGATTTCCCTCTTTCCTGTTCACTCTCTCTCTTTCTTTACATTTTTTTAATGACAATTGTCTATTGTTTGCTCATTTTAAATATATTTGAACCATTTTCTAAATTTAGTTTTCTTTTGACATTTTTTTGTTTTTATGAAGCACCTCAGGATTTTTATCTTGACAGGCGCTACAGAAAAGATATTTTCTCCTTCTTCTTTAAAATGATTTTATTTGTTCATCAGTCCCTAAATGTCACGCAAACTCCCTCTCAGCCGTCAACCTCCTCTAGGGAGGCACCGCCGAGCCGCTCAGACTCCATTACCCAACATCCCCAGCGCCAGGCTTCCGGTTCACGTCACCCGCCAAATCTATTTAAGGAAGTGCCGCACAACGCCGACTCACTCAGTCATCGTTCGAACCGAACCTAACCTAGAGTCCAAACCAGATTGTCTCAGATCACGAAGCCTGTCCACCGCCCTGGACGTAGTGTCCCAATCCGCCATATTCACCAAGTTGGACCTGCGCAGCACGTACAACTTGGTCAGGATAAAACAAGGCGAGGAGTGGAAAACCGCCTTCATCACCCCGACAGGTCACTGGGAGTACCTGGTCATGCCCTTTGGCTTGTGTAACAGCCCCGCGGTTTTCCAACGGCTAATCACGGATGTCCTGAGGGACATGCTGGGTCGGTGGGTGTTTGTTTACCTTGACGACATCCTGATCTACTCCCGAACCCTGGAGGAGCACATCACACACGTGCGAGCCGTTCTTTCCCGGCTGCTGGAGAACGGACTTTACTGTAAATTGGAGAAATGCGCCTTCCATCAGGAGACCATCTCCTTCCTTGGATTCGTGGTGTCATCAAAAGGATTTTCAATGGACCCCCAGAAGGTCCAGGCTGTCGCCCAATGGCCGCAACCCACTTCCCTAAAACAGCTCCAGAGCTTCCTTGGATTTGCGAACTTTTACCGCCATTTTATCCGCGGTTTCAGTTCCATTGCCGCTCCGCTCACTGCCCTAACTAAGTCATCCAACCAGACCCACCCTTTCCGTTTGTGTCCTGAGGCTACGCAGGCTTTCCGAACCCTGGTGCACCATTTCACGACCGCTCCCCTCCTCGTTCATCCGGACACAACAAAACCTTTCATCGTGGAAGTGGATGCGTCCAAGGTGGGTGCAGGGGCGGTCCTATCTCAATGCGGTCCGGACTCCAAACTCCACCCCTGTGCCTATTTCTCCCGGAAATTCACACCGACCCAGAGAAATTACGGGGTGGGGGACAGGGAGCTCCTGGTTATTAAATGGGCGCTTGAGGAGTGGAGGCAGTGGCTATTGGGTGCCCAGGACCCATTTACCATCTGGACAGACCACCAAAACCTAATTCATATCCAGAATGCCAACTCAATCCCCGTCAAGCCCAGTGGGCTCTGTTCTTCGAATCTTACCACTTTCATCTGGCCTATCGCCCTGGTTCTAAGAATCTGAAGGCGGACGCCCTTTCCCGCCGTCACGCCCAAGCTGCACCCGTCAAGGAACCACCGCCCATTTTACCTGCCCAGAGGTTCGTTGCAGCCCTTCACTGGCCAGTGGAGGACGCCATCCAAGCGGCTCTGCCCACCGAGCCCGCACCTGCTGACACAACCTCCAACCGACTGTATGTACCATCCAGCTGCCGGTCTGAGGCCCTAGCATGGGGACATGCTTCCCGTTTGGCTGGTCACCAGAGGGAGACCCGCACCCTCCAGTTCCTACGATGGGCCCTGTGGTGGCCCTCCATGGCCAAGGATGTCCATAAATACGTGGCTGCATGTTCCACCTGCGCCCGTTCTAAGACTCTGAACCAACCCCCGGCTGGCGACCTCCACCCTCTTCCTGTCCCACACAGACCCTGGTCCCACATAGGCCTGGACTTCGTTACGGGGTTGCCTCCCGTCAACCAGCTCGACACCGTCCTGACCATCGTGGACAGGTTTTCCAAGGCGGTCCACCTGGTGGCTCTATCCGGCCTGCCCACCGCCAAGCAGAAGGCCGAGGTCCTTCTGGAGCAGGTGGTCCGTCTCCATGGGTTCCCTCAGGACATTGTCTCGGATGGAGGACCCCAATTCATGTCCAGATTCTGGAAAGCCTTCTGCCGGCTGGTCGGTGCCAGTAGCAGCCTCTCGTCTGGCAATCATCCCCAGACCAATGGACAGACCGAACGCGCCAACCAGCAGCTCGGGCGGTACCTACGCTGCTTCGCCTCTTCCCAACCAACCACATGGCCAAAGCATCTCTTGTGGGCGGAGATGTCCCATAACCTCCACGTCTCCTCGGCTACTGGTCTTTCCCCGTTCGAGCTGTGTAACAGTTACCAGCCCCCTCTGTTCCCTCACCAGGAACCGGAGACGGAGGTTCCTGCGGCCCAGCTCCTAGTTCGACGTTGCCGCCTCGCTTGGATCCGTGCTCGGGCTGCCATCAAACGAGCTAACACGGAGTACTCACGCCAGCATAAGCGCTGCCACCGGCCTGGTCCGACCTTTCAGCCGGGCGATAACATGTAGGTGTCTACTCGAAACATGCATCTGCCCGCTGGCTCCGAGAAACTCAGCCCACGGTTTCTGGGTCCTTACCCTGTGGAGAAGGTCATTAACCCCATGGCTTACCGCCTCTGCCTGCCCAAGTCTCTCAAGGTTCACCCCGTCTTCCACGTTTCCCAGCTGAGACCGGTTAGGACCTCTCCTCTCGCTCCCCCCCTGAGCCCGCTCCACCGCCTCGTGGGGTGAGCGGTGATGGTGTTTACGGTGTGCGGCGCCTGCTGGATGCTCGTCGCCGTGGCAGAGGATGGCAATACCTGGTGGACTGGGCGGATTACGGACCGGAGGAGCGCTCATGGGAACCGTCGAGGGTCATCTTGGACCCCTCTCTCATAACGGACTTCTGGGCTCGCTGCTCTGGGACTTCTGGGGCCGTCTCTCGGGTGGGGGTTCCTGTCACGCAACCTCCCTCTAAGCCGTCAACCTCCTCTAGGGAGGCACCGCAGAGCCGCTCAGACTCCATTACCCAACATCCCCAGCGCCAGGCTTCCGGTTCACGTTACCCGCCAAATCTATTTAAGGAAGTGCCACACAACGCCGACTCACTCAGTCATCGTTCGAACCGAACCTAACCTAGAGTCCAAACCAGATTGTCTCAGATCACGAAGCCTGTTCAGATCAGACCAGCTAGATCTAAGAATCCTGCCTGTTCTTAGAGACCAGCCTCAGACCAGGAGTCGCCGTGTTCAGCTGTGTCACCATACAGCTGCGCACCCGGCTCCCAGATTAAACAGCGTGTCCATTCAACTCGGCGTCAGTCACTCTGCGCTTGGGTTAAAAGCCACGCCACATCCAAACTCTCGCCCAGCTCGACTCACCCCGTTACACTAAATGGCAACGCTCCATGTACCTGTCCAAACTTCTGCAGCCATATATCCCATCTCGCTCACTCAGATCTGCAGAACAGCTGTTGTTGCAAAAGCACATCGGAAATCCAGAGGTGCTTTTACAGTCCTTGCCCCAAAACTTTGGAATGAGCTCCCACTCCATGTCAGACCTGCTCCATCACTTGTTGTTTTTAAGTCTCGTCTGAAAACACACTTTTATTCCCTGGCCTTCAGTTAAGAATGAGCAGTGAACACTTGTTTGTTTTATGGTTTTTAATTCAATTCAAAGTATATCCAAAAATACTTTATTAATCCCAGAGGGAAATTGATTAAGTTTTATGGATTTCTTGTTATAGAAATTTTATATTAATTATTTCTTGATCATTGATCCTAATAAATGAATGTGTCATGTATTATTCTATGTCTGAAACCATTCTCATTTATTCAGACACACCCACACATTCCTGTAGCCTTTCACACACACACACACACACACACACACACACACACACACACACGCGCGCGCGCGCGCGTACATTTCTACACACACACCTTCTGTTCTTTTCTTATCTCATGTTATAAATAAACTTCAAGGGCAGAAGCTCTTTGCAGTGTAAGCCTCAAGCAATCAGCGACTTGTCTGGTTTAACTGTCTCTCTTTTCTCTTGGCTGCAGGGATTGGTTTATTGATAAAATCTCTAACATAATTTGGTCCTTCGAACCGGATACGGCAGATCACATCACAGTAACCTTAACGCACATGAATGACCTCTTTTCAACCAGATGAAGGCTGAAGATGTCAGTGCCCCAGCAGGTTTTGCCTTCTGAGATTGGCTTACCTCTGGATCTTTGTTTCACTTGATGTTTCAGTATTTGATCCTGTTGTGATCTTTCTCATTATTTTTGTTGTATTTGCATGTTGCATTATGCCATGTATCAAGATTAGTATTAGCAATATGATAAATGTTTGACTTGTACAGTGTACTGCTTTGTTGACTTCTGAACCTGCCAGACCCAATGGCTTTGATGTACTGGATTTGACTGCTGACCCCTCGTCCAGACTTTAAATGATGATTTTTGCGTTACACTTTGTCTTGAATGATTCTTTAAACAAAGTTATCAGGATTGAGATTACGATCCGTAATAGACAAACAAATGCAGCACCTCATGCTGTGTTCTCACTTCATCGTGTTGATTCTGAACCTTTTCTATCCCATCATAGAGTTTTTTTTATTATTTTTCTTGTTTTGATGCTGATCATCTTTGTCTTGATTTGCTTGATTTGTACCCTATAGGTCCTTATAACTACCGAGACGATCTCCGTTCCTGGTTTTACCCGTTCTCTCTTCTTTAAGTCATGATTAATGAAGCTTTCATAGAAAATGGTGACAAATTGTGAAAGTGGATAAAATTTCATGCGTGTTATGTATAAATTCCATCAACCGGGGGAATATTTATAGAAATTTTGTTTATTATTTACTCTATGCCTGAAAGCAGACACCCACACATTCCTGTAGCCATTCACACACACACACACACACACACACACACACACACACACACACACACACACATGCATTTCCACACACGCACACACACACACACACACACACACACACACACACACACACACACACACACACACACACACACACAAACTTCAAGCACTTTGTCTCTATTAAATAATAACAGAAGCAAACATGGACAGTCAGCCACTCGTGTGTTTACCTGAACGGCCCACAGTGCTGAGATGGTCTGTATTTGACGATAGCGAAGATGGTGGGCAGCATACACAGGAACAGCATGAACAGTAACATAGTCAGGTAGAAGTTGTTGGATCTGAAAAGCAAAGAACAACAGCCTTAATGTGCAAAATTCTACGGTATTATAAAGGGCTTTGTGTATTTGTTTTTTCAGTTTGCTTCGTGTTTATAAACTCGTCATGACACCATTTTAACCCATTTATTTACTGACTTTAGTTTGTTAAGTTTTTCTGGTGTAGCACAGAAACTACACCAGAAAAGTAATCAGATCATATATTGATGGACCCTTGCCAGGTGACATTTGGGGGGCTGTAGCACATAGCATGATGGCTAGCTAGGTGTATAAAGTACAGAAGCTTTGTGTGTTGTGAGCTCATAAACCTGCAGAAAACGGTACATTGTGTTTATGAAGGTCTGCCATGCCAGGTCACACAATCACAAGAAGCAAAAACTTGACAACGACATAATGTTTTTTCCATTCGTGTTTTTCTCACACATTCGCCCCATCTTGCTGCTGACAGTGAGCGCCATCGGAACGCTGAAGAGGAGCTTGAAGCGTGACTTTGACTTTCTAGATCTGGAAAGTGGAAACTCTTCTATCTCTCAGAAACCCTGGTAGACTTCGAGTTATTTCAGTTGGAGATTTGAAACCTTTGGCTGAAATAGAGCTCCTCTTCAGCACCCACTTTGAATCTGGTGTGGCAGTGGATTCATCCAGAACAACATTAAACATCCACGAGTCTCTCTCAGGCAAAAGTCCAGAACCATGTGAGCTCCATTTGGTTCCTTGGTTCCTATTCTTGCTCTAATCGTTGGACTATTCAGACCAGGGGGCCTCATTTATCAACCGCACTTACAGACAGATGTGTGTGTATATGGTGCGTAAGATCAAATGTACACATTGTGTCATTTTGTTCCTGTGTGCAAATGTTTCTAAATATAAGAGAACTTCGGACCATGCATAGGCACAGCATCTAGAGGTAGAGTGGGGGAACCGCGTCCACACATGTTCCTCATCCACTAATTATTTTACTCATTAAATCGTTTGGTGGAAAAACAGCTGTCACATAACTAAATGTGTAATAAAATGGCTGCCACGGTGCAGACACAGTTTGGCCGGTCCTGTGAGTTTGCTGAAAAAGCCATCCCAAAGGCCTTGGATTGTTCCATCAACATCCTGCTTTACAGCATGGACAACTCTTCATCTTCTACTGAGCTCTGCGTAAACCCAATCAAATCCTATACCCAACCAAATGGAGTCAGTGGACTGTGGCCATGCCAGGACACCCCCAGGTGAGCAGAAACAGGAGCAGGTTATTTACTTCTCTTGGCCGGTGATGTTCAACCAAATCCTGGGCCTCAACCTGTTACTGAATTAGCCCCACGGCTAGCTGGACCATCCTCAGTGCTAGCTGGGTCCTTACCGCTAGTGGAGAAAACACCACAGCCAGCTGGGCTTTGTGGTTGATGTGCATGCTGAGCTGGTCCTGTATCTTGGCGTGGTTGTACTCAGTGATGAAAAAGTTTAAGCTAAACAGATAACAGGTTTATTACAATACAGTCCATGTTAAACACAGACAGCAGAAGACCGACGGAGAACCATGCAGCCCAATAGTGATTTTGCCTTTCTGGCCTCTGCCCACTGCTTACAAGTCCACAACAGCATCCCTGAAAAGTCCTACTTTGGTAAAGACACATTCCTAAACCCACGTATAATAGCACAATGCTGTTGTAGGAGAATGGAGTCTCCACAGAGTCACCTTGTAATTGATGACTCCTAGACAACAGTCCAGCTGCCTCTCCACAGCCTCTAAGGTGGCATTTCTTCTTCGGGGCTCCAAATGAAAAAGGACGACACATTCTGTTCAGCTGCAGTTATTACAACATTGTATGATATTATCTTATATACAGATACATTGTTTAAAGCTACAGTACAGCTTCCATCTCTGCTATCTGGGCCTTTACCATTGCTGGCTGGGCCTCTGCCACCTGGGCTAATGCCATGGCTAGCTGGGCTTCCATCTTTGTTGGCTGGATCCTCATAACTTTTAGCTAGGCCAGTGATTGCCAACCAGTGATACTCATACCCCTAGTGGTCCATGATCGCATTACAGTGGGTATATTTCATCACCCAGCTGATAACACTCGCTCTAGTAAAAAAAACAAGTAGGGCTGGGATGTGTTATGCTTAATAAATACTCAAATACAGTAATGCATAGTAATATATGGTTTATATCACATTATCTATTTAGGCCAACTGCGACTGTGCATGAATGTTGTCCAGCTGCGCCAGCTTTGGAGTAGCTGCGTTAGTGCAGAGCGCATGGGTTCAGGAGTACTGAAGGTGGGGTGAGGCGGTTATTCGGACCTGATTTAGGGTTCAGGAGCTGACGTTTAACAGACACATCCTCAGTGAATAATTGTGGGAGCAGTAAGCTCATATCTGTGTTAATAGCTCCTTAACACTAATCCCTGAAATGCTGTTTTTTTTAACAAACGATAAACATTTCCAAACTTTCAGACATCTCCCGTGATTTTGTTTGAGCAAATTTCCATCTGCACCAATTTTCTCTCCGATTAAAAACGTTACGTTTGTGAGGCTCTCTTCCTGCCGTCGCCTCTGACCTCTAATTTCTGTTTCTACATTTTTCCCTTTAGTTCGGACTATTCATAACTGTGTTTTCATCACATTTAGCTAGTATTTCATTTAATATCATCATCTTTATTCAT
Organism: Nothobranchius furzeri; assembly: GCF_043380555.1. NCBI lineage: Eukaryota > Metazoa > Chordata > Actinopteri > Cyprinodontiformes > Nothobranchiidae > Nothobranchius > Nothobranchius furzeri. Next base: position 963,248 of record NC_091749.1, read on the forward strand.
ATGAGGATTTTATGTTGCTTGGTTCGACCGACCGACCGACCGACCAACCAAACAAAAGCGGGCAGCGATGTGGACGGCTTGATGTCTTGTGGAAGACCCAGAACTGCAAACTCATGATCACCCCTAGGCTTACGCTTTGATCGCGATACCACCGAAAGGTCACTCTGACCCGAACGTTGCGATCTTGCAGGGACATGACGGGTTAGCGGGGAGGCTGAATATGCTGGCGCTGATCCAGATAGGGACTGAAAAACAAGGACCAGGATTTTGAACAAGATGCAACTCTTCACCGGTAGCCAGTCCGAATCTGTCAGGAGGGGAGTGACACGCTCCCACTTACGGGCTCATAAATAAATCTGGCAACAGCGTTTTGGACCAGCTGGAGCGGAGTCGTTAAGGACGGGCTCAAGCCAGCATACAGGGAGTTGCAGTACTCTAGCCTAGACATGATGAAGGCACTGGCTACAGTTTTCAACTCCTGTTTAGTTAAGATCGACTTAATATTAGATTGAGACAACTGATAGAGACAAGAACAGAGTTCACCTGAATATCAAATCGTAGACCAGAGTCTATCTTGACACCCAAGTCCGTAATCACGGACTTCTCGCAGGGGACCAACGATGAAAGGGCCAATCCATGGGGCTGGCAGTGATTTGGATCATAAGACATCATGAAAAATACTAGAAAGTTTTTTTAATAAGTTTTGAATGTTAAATGTTCAATAAGTTTCAGAAGTGTTTGTTCTGAAATTCACGAGCAAATGTAAAAAACAATCATTCTGACCCAGATTCCTTAACTTCTCAGTTTAACGAGCACTGCCTCTCCATGCTGGACAACATCTGTCCTGTCAGAACCAGATCAGTTCCTGCAGTGAACCCTACTCCCTGGTTTAATGACAGCCTGAAGCGCCAATGCAGAAACATTGAGCGTTTGTGGAAGAAAACCCGTCTCCACGTCCATCTGCTGCACCTAAAGGATCTTCTGACATCCTTTAACTCTGCAGTCAGAGACGCCAGGGTTTCCTATTTCTCCAACCTGGTGTCCCAGAGCAAAGGGAACCCCAAGGTGCTGTTTAACACCATCAGCAGCATCGTCTCTCCTGCCTCTCCTACAGCCTCCATCCACTCTGTTGCAGACTGTGAGAACTTTCTGTCTTTCTTTGTGGACAAAGTCAATAAGGTTAGATCTAGCATCTCTCCTTCAGCCTTATCGCCGCCTCTCCCGACTCCAACCAGGCCCATCATCCTAGATAGCTTTGCTCCTGTTTCTTTGCCTGAGTTAACCAAACTAGTTAACTCTATGAAGACCTCTGCATGCCCCCTCCACATCTTACCCTCATCTTTGTTTAAAAGTGCTTTTCAGTCCATCGGTCCCAGCGTGCTCTCTATAATTAATGCTTCTCTGGTCTCTGGTCAGGTCCCTGCTTATTTTAAGAACGCTGTCATCCACCCGCTTCTTAAAAAACCGAGTCTGGACCCCTCTCTCCATAGCAGCTTCAGACCCATCTCTAAACTTCCGTTCATCTCCAAGATCTTGGAAAAGGTTGTGGCTAAACAACTCACAGCTGCTCTTGATGAACATAACATCTATGATAGCTTCCAGTCAGGTTTTCGTAGAGCTCATTCTACTGAAACAGCTCTTCTTAGGGTCTCTAATGACCTTCTGACTCACAGTGATGCAGGGGACTGTTCTGTTCTGGTCCTGCTGGACCTGACTGCAGCCTTTGACACTGTTGACCATCACCTGCTACTGGAGAGGCTGAGAGACTGGGTAGGCCTATCAGGATCTGCTCTGGAGTGGTTCTCCTCTTATCTCTCTGAGCGCTCCTTTTCTGTGGCCGTCTCCAAGTTTACGTATGGTATAGGAATCTTGGCGTGACCTTTGACCCAGCTCTCACCCTGGATTCTCATGTCAGTTCTCTTGTTGGCTCTTCCTTCTTCCATCTCAGGAACGTTGCTAAGCTGAGTCCCATTCTGTCCCGCTCTGAACTTGAGACAGTTCTCCACACCTTCATCTCCTCACGCTTAGACTACTGTAACTCTCTTTTCACGTGTCTGAGCAGAACCTCCCTGAACCGTCTACAGGTGGTTCAGAACGCCTGTGCTCGGCTTCTGACCAAGTCCTCCAAACACACCCACATCACCCCGCTTCTCCTCCAGCTTCACTGGCTGCCAGTCAACTTCAGGGTTCATTTCAAGATCCTGGTTCTGGTCTATAGGGCCTTACATGGACAAGCACCATCTTACATTGGTGATCTTCTCAGTCCCTACACCCCCAGCAGGTCCCTGAGGTCCAGTGATCAAAGCTACTGGTTGTGCAGCACCAGGCTAAAGGTCAAAGGTGACAGATCATCTGCTGCTGTGGCCCCCAGACTCTGGACCTCTCTCCCCCTGAGCCTGAGATCAGTGGTCTCCTTTAAACTCACCTGCTCAGGTTTGGGTGGGACCTTCATCAGCTTCCTCTCCTTGTTCTGCTCTTTCTACCTATATCACCTATCCCGGGATCCACTGATTTCTCTCTTTCCTTCCATTTTTTAATCAGATTTTTTTTCTCATTTTAAACATTTTTAAAATAGTTTTTATATTTAAATTTTTTTTTTGATTTTGTGACTTTTATCTTGAGAGGTGCTATGTGAAATGTTGTTTTTCTTTCTTTCTTTCTTTCTTTCTTTCTTTCTTTCTTTCTTTCTTTCTTTCTTTCTTTCTTTCTTTCTTTCTTTCTTTCTTTCTTTCTTTCTTTCTTTCTTTCCTTCTTTCTTTCTTTCTTTCTTTCTTTCTTTCTTTCTTTCTTTCTTTCCTTCTTTCTTTCTTTCTTTCTTTCTTTCTTTCTATTTATCCATTAACCCTGATGAACCTAATCGGTTGGGTAGATTACAGGCTTGTCTTGAGGACATAAAAAATTGGATGACTCTAAACTTTTTGCTTTTAAATCAAGACAAGACGGAAGTTCTCATCTTTGGACCAGAAATCCAGAAAAGGAAATTGCTTAGCCAATCGCCTGACCTGAATGGCATTACATTAATCTCTGAGAACAAAGCAAGGAACCTTGGTGTTATCTTTGACCAGGACATGTCATTCAAATCCCAGGTTAAACAGGTTTGTAGGATTTCCTTTTTCCACCTTCGGAATATTGCTAAGATTAGAAGCATCCTTTCCAGGAGTGATGCTGAAAAACTAGTTCATGCATTTATTACATCAAGACTGGATTACTGTAATCCATTACTCTCAGGAAGTCCACAGAATGTAGTTAAAAGTCTTCAGCTTGTCCAAAATGCTGCAGCTAGAGTTCTGATGAGAATTAAAAAGAGAGATCATATCTCTCCTGTCTTAGCTTCCCTACATTGGCTACCTGTTAAATTCAGAATAGATTCTAAGATCCTCCTTCTCACATATAAAGCGTCTCTGTCTCAGCCCGCTGTCATGTCTGCCACCCCAGCTGCTCTCTACTCTGGCTCTTCTTTTTCTTCTTCACTGAGAAAGGCAGGCTAGATGCCCATGAGGCGTATTGCTGCCGCAACCGCACAACTCACAGCCAATAGACATCACAGCTTGTCATAAACCCCAGTCTCACGCAGAAAACACAACAGAGACCTCACCCTACACCAATCCTCCATTCCCAACAAGGACCGCAGGGAAAAAACAGACAGACCTGTAGTCCCCAACCTCCTGAAATGGGTCCCCCACTCACGGTCATACCTTCCACAGCGCAGTAGAACATGACCAACAGTCTCAAGCTCCCCACAATCTCACCTCCCATTTCAGTGTTTCCCTACTAAAAACAGCCCGCCATGAAGACCACTATGGCCCAACCTCAGTCAGGACCGCTGAGTCCCTCCTCCTCAAATCAAGAGCTGACCCATGTCCACCCACCATCCAGTGCAACTTTAATCAATTTCCCTCTGGGATCAATACAATATTTTTGAATTGAATCTGAATTGAATTGAACTTATAAAATCCCCTGCCCATCACCCCACCATCCCAAGAGGAATGACCTCGCTGCCATTTGCAGAACAATACTCAGGGGATCCCATATCAATCTCCAACCCCACTGTACAGCACTTAAGCGCCACCTTTGCCAATGAGTCCACCTGCTTGTTGCCCACCACCCCCACATGTGTGGTGACTCAAACGAAACAAACCTCACAATCACAAGCCCGCAGCTCATGAAGCAACATCCTGGCTAAAGACACCAGATCTGGTCTAGAGCCGGATCCTGCTCCCGACAGAGCCTCCAATGCAGCCGCAGAGTCAGAGCAGACCAAGCACGCTCTGGGACATGTTCCCCCACCCAAAGCAAGGAGCAGATGATAGCCACCAATTCAGCAGCAAACACCGAGCAATGGTACCAGATCCGACTACCATAGCTAAAGCACAGGTGCAGAACCACCAAACCCACCGCCACCCATCTACTGTCATGATCTTTCGAACTGTCCATATACAGCTGCAAATAAGAACCCCATTTCAACCTTATTAAATCCTGAAAATCACCAGCAACCCCACTACTGTGGCCATGCCCCATAAAGGTTAAATCCACCTCCAGCACAAGCAGCAGCCATGGTGGAATGTCAGACCACATTACGTGTGAACCAACGAGCCAACAGAGGAAGTCCAGTGAGTTTGCCCTGTCCCTGTCCAGACAATCCACCCACCCCGACCGAACTAACCCCGCCTTCCAGACTCCCAATGCTGGTCCAACAGGCCCAACACAGGGGAAGCCAGTCCCATACTCCTGACCCTCATCAAGTACCGAAGACCCAGTTTGACCTGACGAAATTGCAAATGCAGAGGCCTCAACTGGGGTCGACTGAAATGCACCACCACACAACCACACACCCACACACCCTCAAAGTTGCCGCCTGCAAGATGTCTAACTGTTTCAGGGTAGTAGGGGCAGCCGACCCATACAGGAAACACCCATAATCCAGGACCAACCTAATCACAGCCCTATACACCATCAACAAGGTGCTCCTGCTTGCCCCCCAATCCGTTTTGGCCAAACACCACATCACGTTCAAGACACATCCACATCTGGCCTCCAGGTAACAAACATGGACAGCCCAGGTCAGCCTCTCATCCAGCCACATGCCCAGGTACCTATAAGTGGACACATGTTCCAGCTGCTGCCCACCCAACCTCAAACCCACCAACGGGACATTCCACTTAAACCCAAAAATCATGAACTGAGATTTGGTCGGGGACAACTTAAAGCCCCAATGCCTCGACCAAGCCACCACACCATCCAAGCCATCCTGCATCTGATGGAACAAAACTGAAGGTTCCTGCCCTGCATCCAAAATGCCCCATCATCAGCAAACATGGACCTCCCTTCACCACCGCCCAATGTGTCAAACAAGCCATTGACCATCACATTAAAAAGTGCCGGGCTAATCACGCTCCCCCGCAGGGAACAACAACTCAGAACCCACCCTAACCTGGATCATCCTATTAAACAAGAAACCCCTAACCCAGAGCAACATCCTCCCACGAACCCTGGCCCTGTACAGGGAGATCAGACGCCCGTCCCTCCACAACATATCATAGGCCTTTTTGATGTCAAGGAACACCACCAACACTACATCCTTATTCACCATAGCTTGCCTAATTTCCAAATACAGGGGCGCCGCAGCATCCATCATGGAACACCCCTTTCGTAACCCACTCTGGTACCTTGCAAAAAAGCCACCGTGCTTCAGGAAGTGCATCAACCTCGAGGAGACCATGAGCTCCATCACTTTACAGACAGGTCAAAGCGATAGGTCTGTAGGAGTCCGGGGACCCGGAGGGCTTACCTGGCTTCAAAAAAGGAAGAACAGGGGGAAAACGGCCCAAATCCCACACAGTGTTATATAAGGCCAAAAGTTCCTCCAAGAAGAGGCCACCTGCATGCTGAAGCAGTGGATACCCCAGTCCATCCCTCCCAGGGCAAGTATCCCTCCCAGATGGAGCAGCCAATTTCAGTTCGTCCATGGAAAAATAGAGATTCAAGTTACAGGGTACGTCCCCAGCTCCCCACATATCAGCCGCATGTCACGTTCCGTGTCCTTGTCTCCTGTGTCCCCTCATAGTTCCCCTCCATGTTATGCCATTTGTTCTGATTAGGTATTTTATCCCCCAGCCTTTAAGTGTATTTTGTTGTATAACACTTTAGTTTATTTATCTTTGGTCTCCTCTGTCCTTATTTCTACAGTATTTAGGTTCAGTAACTTTTGTTTTACAGGTGTTGGTTTTGATTTCCCCCCGCTTGGTTCTGCTTCTCCTCTCAGTTTAATAGTCCCACCTTTGCCCACTTCCCTTAATCACTCAGCCCTGTGCAGTTAAGTCTTGTCTTCTGTGTTTGTTGGTTCATTAATTTGCCCCTCGTTGTCATGTTAGCATTTAATTTTCTAAGCCACATGCAGAATCAGAGCTGGGAGACAAGGTAAGAAATAGTAATAATATTTATTAAACAAGGTGATGACAGGTGAGGCACTCTCGAGGAAGCTCTGATGTACGGGAGCAGAATCTAATGGGAGAAAATCAGGAAGGGGAGGAAAACGGCAGTTGGGAGAGTAAATGGTGCAAACTGATGCAGTCTTGCTTTATGGTCGAGAGGTGTAGATGCAGAGGAGAGGGTAGGTCTGGCCTGAGGGGGAGAGGAGCTCAAAACAGGGTCCAAGCCTTCTAGACGAGGAATGAAGACAATGAGGAGTCCAAACATTAAGCGAGGCAGGCGGGGGGTCGGCTGGCTGAGCAGATGAGACGATGTGGAGAAGAGATCCGTTGGTTATGGCTGGAGAGATGATGTAGAGTGATATCTGCAATAGCAATCACTAGAGGCACAAAAAACAAACATGCACAAAGATAGCGACAGAGCTCGAGACTAGGTCGTATACCCTAACGAGTTAATCATCCGACGTCATGTAGGTCTCAGACTGCTCCTCATATAGCCAGCCGGTGATTGCAGCTGAGTGGCTGCAGCAGGGCTGCTCTCTGGTGCCGCCCACCTGCAGGAGAAGGGTTAGTGTGGGGAACGATATACCTCAGGCCATGACAGTACCCCCGTCTCAAGGGGCGTCACCCGGCGGCCCCGAGGAGGAGGAGGAGGAGGCACGAGAAGCCTCGAAATCCCACACCAACTACTGGTCATCAATCCAGGAACAGGGAATCCATTGCCGGTGTTCAGGTCCATAGCCCTCCCAGTTGACGAGATACTGGAACCCCCGACCCCGGGAGCGGACGTCCAGGAGACGTCGGACCTTGTACCCCAAGCCCCCACTTGCGAGCTGGACCGGAGCTGGAGGGTCAGCCGGAGGAGACAGCGGGCTTGACTCGATGGGCTTGAGCAGTGATACATGAAAAACCAGGTGGATTTTCAGGGACAAGGGGAGGCCGAGTCGGACAGAGGGGGGGTTGATGACGGCCGAGATGGTGTAGGGGCCTATGAACCTAGGTGACAACTTCTTGCAAACACCTTTGATAGAAATATCTTGTGTGGAGAACAAAACCTGTTGACCGGGAGTGTAGGAGGGCGCCGGCCGCCTATGCCGGTCTGCCAGACAGCGGTTGCGATCAGCAGTCCTTTGCAATGCGGCCCTCGTGTGCGTCCAGATGCAACATGCATCTTGAATGAACCGTGGGATGGAGACCGGTGACTCAGATGGAGAGGTTGGGAACAGAGGGGGTTGATAACCGAGTGTGATCTCAAACGGAGAGTAGATCGTGGAGGAGGAGGTGTGGACGTTGTGTGCATACTCGATCCAGGGAAGATGCTGACACCAACTAGAGGGGTTAGAAGAACACACACAACGCAACATGGCTTCCAGCTCTTGATTCATGCGTTCGCACTGACCATTAGTTTGGGGGTGGTATCCTGAACTGAGTGTGACTTGGGCTCTCAGGCTAGCAGCAAAGTCCTTCCAGAGTCGCGACAGGAACTGGGGACCACGGTCAGATACAATCTCCGTCTGGGTGCCATGGAGCCTGAAGACTTGCTTTACCAAGAGCTGGGCCGTTTCGGTGGAGCTGGGAAGGTGCTTGAGGGGTACAAGATGACAGGCCTTAGAAAAGCGGTCCACAATGGTCAATATCACACTCATACCTTGAGATGGGGGAAGACCAGTCACAAAATCTAGAGAAATATGTGACCAGGGTCTAGACGGAGTGGGAAGGGGTCAAAGTAGCCCCAACGGAGCTCGTGTGCTGCTTTTGTTTCGAGCACAGGTGTGGCAGGCCAAGAGGTACTTCCTGACGTTGCAGTACATGAGGGGCCACCAATAGGTTCGGCGTAAGAGGGTCAGTGTTCTACCAACCCCTGGGTGGATGGAGAACCTCGCTGTGTGAATCCAGTGTATTAGAGAACCCCTGCAAGAAATCGGAACATAAGTCTTATTGGGAGGCACAGTACCTGGACCAGGGTCATTCTTGCGGGCCTCCTCAATCTTCTCTTGGATCTCCCAGCTTACGGTCCCAATAATGACTGAGGGAGGAAGGATGGTTGAGGGCTCTGTGTTGGTGTCTGAAGAGAACTGCCTTGATAATGCGTCCGGCTTAGTGTTTTTGGATCCGGGTCTGAAAGAAATCACAAAGTTGAATCTGGAAAAGAACACAGACTACTTGGACTGGCGAGGGTTAAGCCTCTTGGCTGTCTTTAGGTATGAAAGGTTCTTGTGATGAGTCCAGACTATGACTGGGTGCTTGGAACCCTCCAACCAGTGTCTCCATTCTTCAAAAGCCATCTTGATGGACAGCAGTTCCCGATCTCCCACATAATCATAATTGTATTCTGCAGGCGTCAGGCGACAGGGAAAAAAAGCACAAGGGTGCAACTTGTTGTCTGAGAGGCAGATCTGAAATAAGACTGTTCCCACCCCGGTGTCAGAAGCGTCCACCACTAGGGTAAATTGCCTCGAGGGATCAGGACGGGCGAGTACTGGGGCGTTGGTGAAGAGGAACTTGAGTTCAGAAAAAGCAGCAGCAGCAGCAGAAGGGTTCCAAATGAAGGGCTTGTTTATGGAGGTCAATGCTGTGAGGGGTTCAGCATTTCGGCTGTAGTTCCTTATAAACCTGCGATAGAAATTGGCAAAACCCAAGAACCGTTGCAGCTGTTTCCGGGTAGTTGGTACAGGCCAATCCAGCACTGCCTGAACCTTCTCAGGGTCTGCTCTCAGCCACCCGCTCTCAATGATGAACCCCAGGAAACTCATGGATGGAGCGTGGAACTCGCACTTCTCCCCTTTTACATATAGTCGGTTCTCCAAGAGTCTCTGTAAGACAGCTCATACATGTTGACGGTGCTCCGACGTGGTTCTTGAGAAGATGAGTATATCATCAAGGTAAACTGTTACAAATGTATCAATGAAGTCGGCCAGCACAGAGTTCACCAGTGCCTGAAATACAGTGGGGGCACTAGTTAACCCGAAAGGCATCACATGATACTCAATAGCGCCACCGGTCCCTCCGACCACCACCAGCAGGCAAGGTGGGTTGAGTGTCGTGCCCAAGGACACAACGGCAGAATTCTCTGTCCGTGTTTAAATCTCAAGTTTGAATAATGTGTCCTATACGTTACATTAATGAATGATGGGTTAAAATGAATAGTTTTTCTGCAATGATTCATTTCACATCTTAAATTACACCAGATTAGTGTTTGTGGATTTGAATTATGTTAATCTATCAGTATATTCACACACAATAAAATCATAATTTATGTTTTCATTTTTGCTTCACACTAAGATCAACCTCTAAGTATCTGGGTGAAGGCGTGATTGCCTCAGGTATTTTGGTAACACCCTTTAAACTAGTCTAAGTTTGTCAGCAGCAGGTCATAAAGGTTTGGTCACTTCCTGATCTAGCCAGTTCTAGCCAGCCTCCCGGTTCGGCCAACTGGGTGAGCAAGCACTTGGAACCATTCTCTCTTTTGATCCCAAGGTCAAAGCCTCTCTGCAACTCTTGCGAGTGATATCAGATGCTGCAACACCTCAGACGTGGAACGTCTAACCTGCAGACCCTGGTTGCATCTCATGCACGGATTAGAAATCTGAATTCAAATAAAACTACAACTCTCTGGGATTCTTGTAGGCTCGACGTCCGTTAAAATCTCCACTCGGGCTGCCTTTGCTCCGGACCGCCGATGAGCAGCCATCACACACGGGTATCGTAGACTCTGCACGATGGTGTCGGATGGTTTTATCATAATCTCTAGCTTATTAAACCAAATAACCAAACTGATTTCACAACCCGGACATCAAAAGATCTCTCAGATACTTAACGAGGTTTTGCTACAAACATCTAGCTTCCATCATTTCCTTCACACTTTGTCCTGTATGATCATTAGTTCAGAAGTATAGCATTAAATTCATTTTCATAAACTACATACTTGATTCTGTCTGAATTAATATGAAGTATTTGTTCCCGGAATAGTGAAAGAACCTAAAGGTAATAGAAAATCTAACATTCAAAGACCAATCAGATAGAACATTCATGTTTACTACGGAATAGCACATCTTATCGATCCTTTAGTAATATGTAACATTAATCCACCACAGTGAGTACTTATGTTTAAGTGGACAATTTGCTGTTTCGGGTTAGGCATAACTTAACGACTGGAAATAGATGGAGGTCCTCACTAGGATAGACAGACAAGTGTTTGTGTGTGTGTGTGTGTGTGTGTGTGTGTGTGTGTGTGTGTGCGCGCCAAACCTGGAAGCACGAAAGACCTGCTGATGGGGAACATTACAGGTGAGAACGGCCCAGCTCCTTAGATACATGAGACCAATCAGCTTCAGCACGTTAAAGGCAGGAAGGCATGGAGAGAAGAACGCTCCCATCCTGTTGAAAGGAGCACACACACACACACACACACACACACACATAGACGGGGGTTACCAGGGTTGCACCCCATTATAAAAGACATTAAACTCAGAAGATCATGGTTTCACTTCATTGTGTTTATGGAGGAAAGACGACATCTACAACAATTTGTTGGCACTCACAGGGCCAGAGAGGTGGAGCATCCTCCCACATTAGTTACTCACAGTAGCCACTCTATTAGCTGTGCACACTTACCAGATCATGCCTTGGTTATAAATCAAATGAAGGACATTCTCTGCTATTTTGAATTCTCCATATTCAGGCTGAAAAAAATACATAAAAACACGTTTTAATTCATTCTCTTTGTGTGTGTGTGTGTGTGTGTGTGTGTGTGTGTGTGTGTGTGTGTGTGTGTGTGTGTGTCAGATTTTTGAAAACAGGGTTATTTAACCCTTTAACTGGCAGGTCAGCTGCTTCATAGAGCACATTTTAGTCCTACAACACTGTAGACACAGGAGGAGAGTAAGTATTTAAACAACTTAGAATTCTGCAAGTTTTCCACTTAGAAATCACGGAGAGGCCTGAAATCCGCATTGCAGGTGCATTCCCACTGTGAGAGACTCGGCTCTTCTAGCAGAGGCCCGGGGGCTTGAGGGTCCTGCAGTATCTTAGCTGGTCCCAGATCTGCTCTTTTCTGGACTGAGATGTCTGAGGTTTTCCTGGGATTTGCTTTAGCTACTCCTCCGGTCTGACGGCTACTGCCCCGAGTGTCCCGATGACCACGGGAGGTTTTTCATTTACTGTACGTACTTTCAAAAGTGTTACCAGATACTTGAAGTGATTGTGACATTGAGGGAAAGTGTGGCAGTGATCATCAAAGGTCATTACTTACAAACTTGCTCTCCAAGTCCCAGCAGCAGCAGTCACTCAGATAGCGAACCACCAGACCTCTGATGAAGTCTATGAGTAAGATGCTGGCCACTGTGAAGATCATGTCAATGATGGACAGCTTCAACATTTCCTGGAATCAGACCAGAAACGTCCCTATTCAGAGACGATGCTCCTGTAATGTGGTTTACAGTAGTGTAGATGACTTTAATGGCTGACAGTATACTGTATGGACAAGGAGTTGATGGTGTCCCATCATCTCCACAGGGCCTTACAGTACACACACCAACTGTAAATCACTGCTTCTAAACTGGATAGGTACATGAACGCTATGGGAACTAAACTAGTTGGTTGTCCTTGAGTTAACATTGACAGAAGGAAATAGTCCGGTCTGAATCCCCAAACCTGGAGGAGGAACCACAAACACACCTTCTGTCATAGTGATGCATCTGATAACGCTGGTTCTCTATAGCAAGGTTGCAGGGTTGAAACCCAGCTCTCCAGGCATGCGTTGTTGCAGGGTTTCTCCCCACAGACCAAGGCATGCATGTCAGGTTAAGTGCAGTATCTAGATGTGAGTGAGTGAGTGAGTGAGTGAGTGAGTGAGTGAGTGAGCCCCGTTCACATGTACTTGTGTTTCTGTGCTTTGGCCTGTCACCCACACAAAGTGAGCATATAAGGCACCAAAAACAGTTCTTTCAAAACTCACACCAGAGGGGACATTTGCTAATTCTCCACTGTAAGCCAACCAACATGCTCCGACATCCCAAGTCCGACTTGTGTTTTTCCAAGCTCAGTCACTGCTCTGTGTAGAAGAGCACAGGCGAAGGACGCCCTTATGCCTACCACTCTCGGTATTCCACATTCAAGGGAGGGTAGGAAACTTCCCGGCAAACATGCTCATCGGGGCTCAGTGTCAGATCTCTTTGGGCAAAACTTTGGCCCCCAGTGGGGCTCACTGCCACTGAAAAGGCGGGCACATGTGTTTCCCATCATATGGGGTCATGATGGAGCCCAACAGGGCGTGGCCTGTGTATGTGGGCTGCCCCCGTGGCCCGTTTCTCTGGGGCACTCGCATGTCACGGCGGTACCCTGGCCTGCACATATGGGCATCTTGCTTCTTACCATTCATTAATATCAACAATGTCATGAAGTGCTATTCATGTCACCCAAAGTGCCTTCCATTCTCACACATTCAAACACTGCTAGTGACCGTAGAGGGTCAAGAGTCTTGCCCAAGGACACAAAGACTGCGACAGACTGAGAAGGACTCGATCCCACAAACCTTCAGTAACCAGCTGGGCGCTTAACTCCTTTTCCACGGCTGATAAGCAGTGATGTGTAAACTCTAAATGACATGGTGCCCTGTCACTCCCTCCCTCGGGGTTAGTATGGGACAGAGACATGTCCAATGTTTAACTGTGTTTCCAAAGCTACAGAGAGCACAAGCCTGCGGTTAGTCAGCATGCCACTTCCTTTAAATTCATCAACAGCAACGCCATCAAAACGTGCTGAAGATAACCCGGAGCAGACATGGAGCAGATCAAACAAAGGGAGGAGTCAGACAGTTGAACATCTAAACACCTTCCCTGAAGGAGTACAAAGATGCACAGAAGACTTTTGATTTGTGGAAGACATTGTTGGGAAATGCGAGTGACATCCATCAGTGCATGTGCATGACTGCACCTGAGCTCAAGGTACAGACTAAACTAGTTTTAGAGATAAGAAGAGAAACCTGTCCAACGTAAGTCTCCCAACACTGGTCCTGCTGGGATCGTGCATTCTTCTCAAAAGGAGCCGTCTGGTTGTAGATGCTCCCTGAATGGCCCCTGTTATTGCTGGTAACGTTCAGAGCTGTGGTCATTGTTGCCACAGTGATGTTGTGATGCTCAAAAGCAGAGATCTTTGACATGCGGGTTGACAGACTGTGTGTCTCAGACTGGGATGTAGAAACCAGGAGGGAGATAGGGTCAGACCAGTTAGCCGAACTTCCCTGATGCTGGAAGATAAATATAAACAGATGAAAGTCAAAAAAATTAGAATATTGTGCAACAGTGCAACAACACTAGAGCATGATATATATATATATATATATATATATATATATATATATATATATATATATATATATGTATATATATATACATATATATATATATACATATATATATATATATATACATATATATATATCACATGTGAGGTACAGGAGTGAACGTAGCAGAGGGCAATATTTTCAGTTCTAGCCCCTCACAAATTGATGCCTTAGTTCATCATGTTAATTCCTCTTTACGTGTGGCATTAGATGATGTTGCCCCTTTAAAAAAGAAGGTAATTAGGGACAGGAAGTTGGCTCCCTGGTTTAATTCTCATCTACGAGCCTTAAAACAAAACTCTAGGAAACTGGAGAGAACATGGCGCTGTACGCACCTTGAGGAGGCCTACCTGTCCTGGAAAAATAGTCTTGTGCTTCATAAAAATAAGCTTCGACAAACTAGAACTGCTTATTATTATTATTATTATTATTATTTAAAGATGCATTTCCTTTGGTTACTGCCCCCATTCTAGATATAATCAATCTATCCTTAGTAAATGGGTATGTACCACAGGATTTTAAGGTTGCTGTAATCAAACCTTCACTTAAGAAGCCTTCTCTGGATCCAGATGACCCAATGAATTATAGACCAATATCTAACCTTCCATTTTTATCCAAAGTCCTGGAGAAAATAGTGGCCATCCAAGTATGTGAGGATATAGACACAGCAGTCTGTTTCTCACCCCTCCCACACAGATTAACATCCAAGATCCCTTCTGTATCTCCTTCCTCCCACCCTCAATCCTATTCCAAGCAGATGCAAACACAGGTGTAGTAGGCACAAAGAAGACGGAAACGCCATCAAAGGAGCCAACGAGAGAAGCAGGATGGCGGCAGCATTCCGGGAACCAACACATGGCACCAAGAGGAGGCACGAGAAGCACCAGGTAGCCACAACCAATCGCTGCCCCCGGGGCAGTCGGCCCCCACAGAGGAAACACTGGTTTACTAATGAGTTTAAGATGAGTTAAGAATCAAATTAAGCATAAACACCCGATAAATTAAAATCTAAATAAAATAAACTGATAAAAGATAACCAAGTAGAAAAATATAATTAAATATATAAAAATATTGTACTACACATTAATACTGGTTAAAAAAATAATTATTACAGGTTAAAACAAGGTAAAATTAATATAATGAAGATATGTGTCAATTAGGTAAAAGAGTAATAAAACACTGATAAAAGATGGTACAACAGACTAAAATAGATCAAAATCAACTAAAAGCTATAATAAAAAGGTAAGTCTTGAGCCTGGCCTCAAAAACAAGAACACAGATAAGAAGGCCCAAGACCATTAAGACATTTAAAAACCATTAAAATAAACCTTCAAATCGACCCTGAAATGTACAGGAAGCCATTGAAGCTTGTTTAAGACAGGTGTAATGTGTTCCTGCCTCCTGGTCTTCGTCAGTACACGTGCTGGTGAATTTTGTAGAATTTGTAAACCTGAGGTACAAACTCTCGTCTCTGCTTTTTGCGGATGATGTGGTCCTCCTAGCTTCATCCAGCTCTGACCTTCAGCTCTTGCTGGGTGGGCTCACGGCCGAGTGTGAAGCGGCTGGGATGAGGATCAGCACCTCCAAATCTGAGACCATGGTTCTCGATCGGGAAAGGGTGGCTTGCCAACTCCAGGTCGGGGGAGAGGTCCTACCTCAAGTGGAGGAGTTTAAGTATCTCGGGGTCTTGTTCACGAGTGAGGGTAGGAGGGATCGGGAGATCGACAGGCAGATTGGTTCGGCGTCTGCAGTGATGCGGACGCTGAGCCGATCTGTCGTGGGGAAGAGGGAGCTGAGCCAGAAATCCAGGCTCTCGATTTACCGGTCGATCTACGTCCCAATCCTCACCTATGGTCATGAGCTTTGGGTAATGACCGAAAGAACGAGATCGCGGATACAAGCGGCCGAAATGAGTTTCCTCCGTAGGGTGGCCGGGCTCAGCCTTAGAGATAGGGTGAGGAGCTCGGACATTCGGGAGGGACTCGGAGTAGAACCGCTGCTCCTCCGGATCAAAAGGAGCCAGTTGAGGATGTTTGGGCATCTGGTCAGGATGCCTCCTGGACGCCTCCCCGGGGAGGTGTTTCGGGCATGTCCTGCCGACAGGAGGCCCCCGGGTCGACCCAGGACACGTTGGAGAGGTTACATCTCCAATCTGGTCCGGGAACGCCTTGGGGTCCTGCCGGAGGAGCTGGTGGACAAGGCCGGGGAGAGGACGGTCTGGAGCTCCCTAGTTGGGATGCTGCCCCCGTGACCCGGCCCCGGATAAGCGGAAGAAGACGACGACGATATATTATATACATATATATATATATATATATATATATATATATATATATACATATATATATATATATATATATAAGTTCTCCCACTTAAAATGATGACAGAGGTCAGTAATTTACATCACAGGTACACTTCAACTGTGAGAGACAGAATGTAAAAAAAAATCCATGAATTCACATGGCAGGATTTTTAAAGAATTTATTTGTAAATCAGGGTGGAAAATAAGTATTTGGTCACTTCAAACAAGGAAAATCTCTGGCTCTCACAGACCTGTAACGTCTTCTTTAAGAAGCTTTTCTGTCCTCCACTTGTTACCTGTATTAATGGCACCTGTTTGAACTCATTATCTGTATAAAAGACACCTGTCCACAGCCTCAAACAGTCAGACTCCAAACTCCACTATGGCCAAGACCAATGAGCTTTCGAAGGACACCAGGAAAAGAATTGTAGACCTGCACCAGACTGGGAAGAGTGAATCTACAATAGGCAAGCAGCTTGGTGTGAAAAAAATCAACTGTGGGAGCAATTATCAGAAAATGGAAGACATACAAGACCACTGATAATCTCCCTCGATCTGGGGCTCCACGCAACATCTCATCCCGTGGGGTCAAAATGATCATGAGAACGGTGAGCAAGAATACCAGAACCACACGGGGGACCTGGTGAATGACCTGCAGAGAGCTGGGACCACAGTAACAAAGGTCACCATCAGTAACACACTACAACGGCAGGGAATCAAATCCTGCAGTGCCAGACGTGTTCCGCTGCTGAAGCCAGTGCATGTCCAGGCCCGTCTGAAGTTTGCCAGAGAGCACATGGATGATACAGCAGAGGATTGGGAGAATGTCATGTGGTCAGATGAAACCAAAGTAGAACTTTTTGGTATAAACTCAACTCGTCGTGTTTGGAGGAAGAAGAATACTGAGTTGCATCCCAAGAACACCATACCTACTGTGAAGCATGGGGGTGGGAACATCATGCTTTGGGGCTGTTTTTCTGCTAAGGGGACAGGACGACTGATTCGTGTTAAGGACAGAATGAATGGGGCCATGTATCGTGAGATTCTGAGCCAAAACCTCCTTCCATCAGTGAGAGCTTAGAAGATGAAACGTGGCTGGATCTTCCAACACGACAATGATCCCAAACACACCGCCCGGGCAACAAAGGAGTGGCTCCATAAGAAGCATTTGAAAGTCCTGGAGTGGCCTAGCCAGTCTCCAGACCTCAACCCCATAGAAAATCTGTGGAGGGAGTTGAAAGTCCGTGTTGCTCGGCGACAGCCCCAAAACATCACCGCTCTCGAGAAGATCTGCATGGAGGAATGGGCCAAAATACCAGCTACTGTGTGTGCAAACCTGGTAAAGACCTATAGTAATCGTTTGACCTCTGTTATTGCCAACAAAGGTTATGTTACAAAGTATTGAGTTGAATTTGTTATTGACCAAATACTTATTTTCCACCCTGATTTACAAATAAATTCTTTAAAAATCCTGCCATGTGAATTCATGGATTTTTCTTCACATTCTGTCTCTCACAGTTGAAGTGTACCTATGATGAAAATTACTGACCTCTGTCATCATTTTAGGTGGGAGAACTTGCACAATCGGTGGCTGACTAAATACTTTTTGCCCCACTGCATATATATATATATATATAAAATAAATAGGGCCTATGGTTAAAATCTGATAGGCCCATGTATATATGCACACATACACACACACACACACACACACACACACACACACACACACACACACACACACACACACATATATATATATATATATATATATATATATATATATACATATATAGATATATGATTGGCTGGGAATCAATTAAAATAAATTTACTAATTAATCAAAAATCTGAGAAAAGTTTATCACAATTAATTAGAATTATTTTCCAGATAAAGTAAGCAGTAAACATGCAAAAATCTACAAGAGAGGTTCAATTTATTTAGAAATTGCATAACTTGTTGAAGCGTGTAAAATCCCTGAATACTGTCTTTAACAGAGAAAACCTAAAATGAAATCCAGTTTCTGTTCAGAAACATTGTTTGAAAAAGTCTATTTAGAAAACAGTGAACAGGAAATAAATCTAGCACAGTTAGCTTATATTATTCTATGTAAATGTCATTTTCCACATCATCAGTCGAACTAGGATTGCCAACTCCCCAAAAACAAAAAAGGGACACCTCCCTGGCATGGCCCCCAAATGCTTTGATACGGCCCTGGGTTGGACGGAGTTTTGAAGGTGATCTGAATTGTATGGAATATATGAATATTATGAGCTTATAAATAGAATTTACTTTATAACGTTAAAACATGTAGGGGGATAATCTACCTCCATTTTCCTTTCCAAGATCTTTTTGTTTTCTTATCATCTGACCGTTATCCTGTCCTTCTGTTTCTGGTCCTGCATCTGCCACAGTAGCACGTATTTTACACGATGGTCTAGCAAACCTTCTTTGATGGTCAGATTGTTTTAAGAATAACCTCATTACATGTGCATCTAGTAGTTTTTACGTCTGTCAGTCACTTGTTTCTTGCTGCTTTCTGAATATGGGTACTTTAGTTGTTTATGTCATACTTAGGTTGTATTCCTCTGCTTGACCTTTAACCTTTGACCTTTAAGAGCTCTTCCTCAGCATAACTTTGTTTCCTGAAGTATGAACATTGCAGACAAATGACATTTTTATATGTCCATCTCCTGTTTAGAACGTCTATTCCTGAAACAATTATTATGTTTTCAAACCCTTTTAGGTTGGTGTGAACTGAGATAAGCAGCAGTTGTTGTATTGCACGTTCACCGTCTCTATGTGACAAATGAGTTTTACTCTCCTTCACTTACGGAGTTTTACATTAGCAGTATTTATCTCCTGCTGACAATTATCAGGCAATATTAGAATACCATTAAACATCATTAATGTACTCTGAAACACTCTTATTATACTGAATCTGTTTGAAGTAGAGAATTAATTCTATAATTATGACTGGTACCAGTGTTGGTTCACTCCAGTGTTAGAAGCAAAGAAATACAAAAAGAGTCACTTGGTTAAATGATAAATGATAAAAGAGCCGCAGTTGTGTAGCGCCTCTCAGAGTAAGGACTCCAAAGCGCTTTACACTACAGTGTATCATTCATCCATTCACACACACATTCACACACTGAAGCCGAGCAGAGGCGCTACCGGACCCTCCGACCACCACCAGCAGGCAAGGTGGGTTAAGTGTCTTGCCCAAGGACACAACAGCAGAATTCTCTGTCCGGAGCCGGGATCGAACCTGCAACCTTACAATTACTGGACAACCCGCTCAGCTGGTTGAGCTACTGCTGTCCTGTTTTGGTTTTGGTCACATTCCCTAATGTAGCTGTGCTGGTGTAAATAAGGTGAACGTTCCTGGGAGAGGGAGAGACAAACACACTGAGCCTGTGACTTTTACCACCATCTGAGCTTGTGGATGCTTGTCGAGCTCCTTTACTTCCCCGATGGGTTAATTCTTTTTGATTTCGTAAGAATACAATCGTCTGTGACGGCTCTTCTACAGCGATTTCTCCTGTAATTATAGGTGATGTGGATCACTTTTTGTGTTTTGTTTTATGCACACTGTGCTGCACGACTCTGCCCCCTGCTGATGTAACCTGGTAATTGCAAGTTCCTTGGGATGAGTGTTTTTGGCTTTTAGAGGTGACATGTTATGCGAGATCCAACTTTTGCATCGTTTTGCGCTGCCTTGTCGTTCTTGGCTGCCTCTTTTGACATTCTACTACTAAACCAGTGTTTCCTCTGTGGGGGCCGGCTGCCCCGGGGGCAGCGATTGGTTGTGGCTACCTGGTGCTTCTCGTGCCTCCTCTTGGTGCCATGTGTTGGTTCCCGGAATGCTGCCGCCATCCTGCTTCTCCCGTTGGCTCCTTTGATGGCGTTTCCGTCTTCTTTGTGCCTACTACACCTGCGCTCAGCCAGCTTCACTTTCTCGTGTGTGTGTGTGTGTGTGTGTGTGTGTGTGTGTGTGTGTGTGTGTGTGTGTGTGTGTGTGTGTGTGTGTGTGTGTGTGTGTGTGTGTGTTGGGAGGAGGGGGATGTGTGTGTGTGGGGGGGGGGGGCACCGACTGCTGTGTGGTTGTTTTTAATATTGTAAAGCGCTTTGATCTGCATTTGTATGAGAAGCGCTTCATAAATAAATTTGATTTGATTTGATTACTGTCGTTGGCCTTGCGTGCGTCATAGCCTGCCGGCAGAACGAGGGAGTCACAGGGAGGAGCGCGCTCCAGCACCCCCCCTCCAAGGACTGCAGAAAGGATGGGTGGTCTGTGTTGCAGTCTGGTGCATGAACACAAAGCACACACACAGGCAGAGGGAGGCTGCCCTCTTGCTGACTGGCGTAAGCCCTAATGTGCGGGCACCGAGATAAAGATAACGTGTGTACTTACAGCAGAGTTCATGCTGTTCACTTTATCCAGGAGAGCGATGATCAGGCTGTAGAGGTTTCCCAAGTATAACACCAGCACTCTGTGGATGTCCAACACACAGCATGTGAACATGACAGCCATATCACACGTGTGTTATATACAGTCAGCTCATAGATGGCTCCCACCTCACTCAGTAAGGTTTCATGTGTGGGTGGGGTTGATTGTAAGGCTAGTGAGAATAGAATCATGTTATGAGCACACGCTCATCCATGCAGAAGGTGCCTAGCCAGTACCTAGCCAGCTGGAACCTCAGTGAGGTTCTTGGGTGGTACATCTCCAGCTGAGCCACCAGCTCGAAGGCAGAGGGCGCGATCATGGTGATGAGCGACACTACGACACTCACCTGCAGAGACACAAGGTTCACGAGTTACGTTTGGTCTGACAGTGTCCACGGCACAAGTCATGTGACAATAAGCCAGAGAAGCTAGAGGCTGGTCCCGACAGACGACATGTCGTGTCCACCAGCACCATCACATGTCGGATAATCTAATGAAAGTAGAAATGATGATGATGATGTCAGTCCTACGTCTTCACCTCGTTCTTTTCCCACAGTGTTAGCTCCGCCTTCTCCTGCTCCAGTTTCTGGGAACGGTCCACCACAAAGTAGATGATGTAAATGCTTCCGGCTAAGGACAGCAGCACCAGTATGTTGGCTAATATCCGCAGACTGATCAGAACTGCCCTGAAGAAGAAGAAGAGTTGGGTGCGATCAGTTTAGGGAGCAAAGAGGAGCCTTTCTGCCCCCCGTCCTATTTACACGAGTCCACTTTTTCACACCATATAATACGGTGACCATATTTCCATTTCCAGAAAAGAGGACAGGAGATCTATCGATGACGTCACACTAGGGCCAGGTGATATGGCCTAAAATCAATATCAAGATGTATTGAGGATTTAACCTCGATAACGATAAATGGACGATAGCTACAGGTATGCGCAGAGACAACAGTTGTCCACTAGATGGGGCTGTCACGTGTATTACATTGACTCACATTTTTACATGACTCAAGGTGGTACAGCTTCTTAAAGAGACATGAACGTTACCAACCTACACACATCTTTTCATTTTTGATTATCAATTTTATTGACATGGAAAAATTATCCCGATAAGAGTCAGAAATTTCTATAACGATACATTTTTGATTTATTGCCCAGCCCTACGTCCCACTATGGCAAAACCACACAAACCACGTTGGGACTCATAGTGTTAGAACTAAAATTAATATCAGATTCTGCCAATAAAAGGGCTCTAAAACAATTTGTATGTAAATATTTAGCATACTTATAGCAAAATCTCGTTTTTCTGCTGGTTTAGTGCTGCAGCAACATTATATTAATAAGAAGTTATTATACCTTTGGTTTTACTACAGCGTCGGTACGCTTCCTCTGGACAGATTATTAAGAAAGCGTTGTTTCAGCTGTGAGATTAGACGATACAGTAAAATGAAAAAAAAAGTTGTCACAGACTCCATGGAAACTTTCAGAGGATTCACAAAAAGTGGCTTTCAAATGGTTTTGTTACCAGATTTTTGTGAGTTTAGAAAAGAAGAAGATGAGACGGCGTGTCCGACAATTTTGTTTTTCGTCGGACAACATTAGAACATGTCAGTGATGTCTGAGGTGTTTTCACAAACACTGTATAACTAACACCACTGGACAGGGTAGGAATTACACAGAGGCTTCTGGGGAGCCCAGTGATGTGGGGGTTCTGTTTGGCCTTGGACCCCAAAATGCCTTGAAACGGCCCTGGGTGTGTGACTGAGTTTTGAAGGTGATCTGAATTGTATCAGATGTATAAATATGACATGTGTGTAACTTCCATGCTGTCGTTCTTTTTTTAAAACACAGAGCAGTTCTGTTTACCTGTTTTCCCGCTACGTTTCGTTTGTGGCTGCAAACTTCTTCAGGCTGACGCTGATGGTGGCGCGTCACTTCCTTCTCCGTTTATCCGCGGGCAGCAGAGGACGTTGTCGCCCTCTACTGCCCGCTCTCCCCTCTCCGACGATGCAGTCCCATGCGTGGTCCAGCGTGTAAACTCCGTCGTCCCTGTTCATGGTCCCACATCCACGTCTCCTTATCTCGATTGCTTCCTTGATCCATCTTTTGTATTTTTGTTGTTCGGTGGTTATGATCCGTGTGTTGTCCCAGTCCATTATATGGTTTTCTCTTAAGCAATGATCTGTTACGGCTGACTTCTTTATTGTACTTTCTGCTTCTTCTTTTGCTGCTCTTGTGTGTTTTCGACTTGCCTCTTTCTCACACTCCTTTCTATGTTCTATTGTTCGTGTATTGAGTTGGCGTCCGGGTTCTCCTACGTATGTTTTATTGCAGAGTTTGCATGGGATTTCGTAGATGACTCCACATTTAAGTCCAGCTGGTATTTTGTCTTGTGGGTGCACTGGTCTGTTTCTAACTGTTGTGTATGGCTTTGTTGGTGTGTTTATGTTGTGTTTTTTCATTGTTGCTCTTATTTTTTCCGTTATGCCTCTGATGTATGGTAGGGTTATCACTGGTTCTGGTTCTTGTCTTTCTGGGTTTCTGGTTCTTTGCTTAGGTTGTTCTTTTCTTTCTGTTGTTGTTTGTTGTTTTCCTTTGTTTATTGCCCATGTCGGGTATCTGCAGGTCTTTAAAGCGTGTTGTATGTGTTTGTCCTCTTGTTTACGGTCTCTCTCTTCTGTTACCATGTTTGCTCGGTGATATAATGTTCTGATTACTGACATGTTGTGTATGGTGGGGTGTTCTGATGTCCATAATAGATATTGGTCTGTGTGTGTTGGTTTCCTGTATGTGTTTATGTTTAGGGTCCCGTCGGTCTGCCTGCTTATGTTCATATCCATAAATGCTATGCTGCCTTCTGTTTCTAACTCATAAGTGAATTTTATGTTGCTCGTGTCGTCAATATTGTTTAAGTGTTGTGTTAGTGTTTCTGTTTGTCCTGTTGGTATGATTTCCAGTATGTCGTCTACGTAGCGTTTCCATAGTTTTATTTTACAGTTTGGGGGGGGGGGGTGGCTATGGCTTTTTGTTCCAGGTCTTCCATGAAAAACTGGCACAGGGTGGCTGATAACGGGTTACCCATGGCGAAGCCTTCCAGTTGTTTGTATATTGTGTTGTCGTATGTGAAGTAAGTGGAGTTAGCTACCAGTCCTATCAGTTGTGCTATGTCGTCTGCTGTGAGGTTTGTCCTTTTGTGTAAAGTCTTGTCTTGTCTGATTCTGTTAACTACTATGTCTATGGTTTTTTGGGTTGGTGTTGTTGTGAACAGAGATGTGACGTCATGTGAGATGAGTATGTCGTTGTCTTCTATTGTAATCTCCTTTAGTTCTTTTTCCAGTTCTATACTATTTTTGCAGTGTTGGTCTGTATTTCCTAATAACGGGCTGATGATTCTGCTGATATCTTTTGCCATGTTGTATGTTGGTGTACCTATGCTGTCTACTATTGGTCTAAGTGGTGTTTTGTTTATGTATTTTTGGTGTTCCATATATTCTTGGTGTTATGTTTGCTGTGGGAATCCAGTGTTTGTACATTTTTTCTGTTATTTTGTCTTTTTCGTGCAGTGGCTTCAGTAATTTTTTCATGTTTTTCTTAATGTTTTCTGTTGGATCTTTTTTAAGTATTTCATATGTATTTTTGTCCTCTAGCATCTGTTTCATCTGTTGTTTATATTTTTCTCTGTCCATAACTACTGTGGTTCTTCCTTTATCTGCCGGTAGAATAATTATCTGTTCATTTTTGGATAAAGCTGATTGTTCTTCTTTTGTAATATTGCTGTGTTGAATTTGGCTGTTTTTTAATATCCCAACTACGTTATTTCTGAGTTCTGCTTTCTTTCCCTCATCTGTGATCTGTTGACATGCTAGTTCTGTTGCTACAATAAATTCATCACATGGTATTTCTTTTGGTGTGACTGCAAAGTTTAAACCTTTCTTTAATATGCTCTCTTCTGCTTCTGTTAGTTCGTATTGTGAGATGTTACATACCCATGAGTTTGGTGTGGAGTTGCCTTGTATTTCTCCCCTCTTTTTCTTGTTTATGAGTCTGTTTAACTTCTTTATGTGTCTTTCTTTCACTTTTACGAACTCTTTTTCCTGTTTTTCCATCATGTGTCCTTTAATTAGTTCCTCCATTTGTTTATCGAGTTTGTAATTCCTTTTCAAGTCCAGGTGTCCACTTTCCAGTTCGTCCTCCACACGCCTCCGTTTGGTTATGACGTTCCTTATCCTCTCCTTGAGCAGTGCTCTCTGTGCTCTATTATGTTCTGTGCTGTCTTGGACCGGATCGGTGTTTTCAGCTGTAGGCTTGTGGGTGTGATGTTCTCGTCCCGGCAGAAGCGAAGGTGGTTCCTTAGACGTTTCTGGTGTAATCGCTCCAAACGGCGGAAGTCCTTCGTTCCTTGGTGTCCGTATTTCTCTTTGAACATCTTGAGTGTGTTCTTGCTGTGTCGTTCTAGTTCCATGTTGTCGTTCTGTTTTTAACACACAGAAACAGCTCCGTCACCTGTTTTCTCGCTACGTTTCGTCTGCGGCCTCGTCAGGCTGACGCTGATGGTGGCGTATAAACGGAGAAGGACGTGTCGATAAAGGCCCTGCTTTTAACTGTTCTGTTTTCTTGTGAAAATTGTTGCAAAGAGATAAAACTCAACTGGATTACCACCAGAGCCAGGCGCACTGCGCCGTTATCTCCGTCGCTGTAAATGAGGATCCTTTTCTGGCCTTCCCCACCTACAAAGTTTAATTAGAACAATGAAACGTGACAGAGCCTGGATTTGTATTCTGAACACTTTAAAGATGTTTTAAAAAGAAACGTGTGACAAAAGTGGCGCCTG